>NC_020493.1:1614419-1617125 GCF_000184155.1 Fragaria vesca subsp. vesca | reverse complement strand
AGATTAATCATGTGTTCTCAGATATAAGCCAACAATTTTTCATTCTTCAAACATAGTAATATATTAGGAAATGACTAATAAGAACACTATAAAGCAACATTATCTCTTTCAAATAGCACAATGAATTCAGCTATTCAAATTTTCAGCATACTATCTAAGCAATTGAGCTGATACTTACATCCACCATCTCTAGTATAGCAAGCAATCCTAGGAAATTACTAACTGAGTCAAATAAATTACTAACCGAGTCAAAGAAATTGTATTAATCTCTGCAAGACAGTGATCAAAGAAATTTGTTCACTTGATAACTGGAATTTAAAACTATCAAATACAATAACCAAAACTATCTCATATCCCATATCTGCAATACATGATTCCAAATGATCGATCACCCTACTTGTAGCAATCTGAAATTTGATTAGAGTTCCTAATTACTAACTGAGTGTTTGGGTTGTTGATTTTTTAATGGCACATATCCATATCAACTCTGAGTCTTCAGGCTTTGCAGAGTTCCTAATAGCACATGACTGCACTCAACTCCCCTCAGAAAGCTTTGAAGCTACCATGTTTTACATATCCTAAATGCAAAACAAACAGTTTCTACTCAACTATATGTTTCTTTAATCTAACAACAACCTTTGCAGTTTCACCTACATAACTATTCTGATTTTTCTATAGGCAGATTGATTTGCAGAGGTGCATGATAAGTGCTGACTAAAAGCAAAGAGAAGGATAGTAATACTGAAAGAGATTCAATCTATTTAGATCAAAGGAATAAAAATTGTGAATTTGCCAAATAGTTACATACAACAGTATCATACTTATTAAGTGGATAATAAACCATCTAATTTATATTATGGTGAACATGAGATTCTAAATGCAAGTTTTGAGGACTGATATTAATGTGGAAGAGGAACAAAGATAAACCAATGTATGAAAAAAGATACATAGAATATCATGGATAAAAGAAGCAACAAACACATAGATTCTCGCCTTAATTGACATCACTGTGTGAGATGAATTTCCTGGAATGGAATGTCAATCTCATATCTTCGACTTAGAAAGAAAACAAAAATAACTTAAGCTTCTGTATCGACTTCACAAAATAGATTAACACATAAGACATTGTCTCTTTCCCTAATGTGAGCGACTTGATTCATGTTGGAGAACTTAAACCCTTGTTTTAGATAGAAAATACAACAAAGGCCAAGGTTGTCATAAGTTCATCGATAAACAGAAATCATAAATGTTCCAGAAGTATAAGAAAAGTTGCAAGAATGTATCTGAAAATATACCTGCAGAGTTGAATGGTTGTCAATAATCTCCCTTTCATGTATCAACTTTCTTCTCTCTTTTTTCTCACCTCTTACCTGCACCAATAAGCATCAATGACCAATCAATAAGAAAATCCATAAGCAACCCAAAAGGGTTCGGGTTCCTGAGCAGAAATGAAACAAAAATGATATGAAACCCATACAAAGAAAAATCAAAATCAAGAGCTATATATAATAAAAACGAAACAAATCCAGTCGATTTGGGGATGAGAAATCCTTGGATAATCTACCTGGCTGTGTTTGGTATCCAGGATAGGAAATGGTTTAGGATAAGTATAAGATTAGATTAGGATAAGATTAGATTTGCTTTAATGTTTTCATGTGTTTGGTTCATATGATTAGAGCTGGATAAGATAAGTACACCGATCAGATCCTTTCATCAAATCATACCTCCTCTTCTCAACCAACCCCAGTTCCTGGCCAATCGACCTACTCATCTGATCGCACATATATCAAATCAGACCTCATCCTCTTCACAATCGACCCCTTTCTCCATCTCATCCTCCTCCAAGCTCATTAACAAAGCTTCATTCGTCATGCCCAACTACCTGACGCGGCTTTCTCTTTCAGGGACAAAGCTTCATTCCCCATTCTTCAGCGGCGGCCCTCGCCTCTAGATCTCCGATGCAATTCGGGTCAGGTTGACAGGAACCCCTGTCTTGACGATATCGAGAGAGAGAAAGAAAAAGATATGCAAAGCGGCGGGAGGGATCGAGAGAAGAATCTAGAGAGATAAAAAAGAAGAGGCTCCAGAGAGTTTAAGAAAGGGATGCAGGTCCAAGTCGTCCATCACCGAAGCCCAGCATTGTCCAACACCAACACCCAGCACTGAGGCCCAGCACTGCTCACGGGAACAGTGCTTCGTGAACAGTGCTGACGTCATCTCAAAGAATAGATACTAGATAGATCCCGGTCGCGCTCTGCTGCGGCCTTCCTTTTCCTGAACTCTAAACATAACAAATAATCCTCACATGTACGTGTTTTTCTAAAATTTCAAAAACATTTATTTTGATAAGATTTTCCAAAAGAATGATAGGCCTAGTGATTGTTTCGATTATTGTTGCAGGAGAGTTCATTTAACAATTCGGTTACTCCAGTTGCTGTTTTAGAAGAGTTCAATCGAAACCTGTTTTGATACAGAAAAACAGAGACTTGTTAGAAATCAAAATTAAGATTCTCAAAATGACTGGAGACTGTATACTACAGTCCAATGTGAACAACTCAAATTCTCAAATTGAAATTGACAATACTCACAACCTCCAACGTGTAATTCACAACAAAGAGATTACTTTTCATACCTCTGGCCAAAGGGTATGACGGAGTAATTGAACCTCCATTTTGCAAATTCATGAGTGACTTCACTATATTCTTG
>NC_020493.1:1613188-1614399 GCF_000184155.1 Fragaria vesca subsp. vesca | reverse complement strand
TGGTAATATTTGTCTGAAATCTCCGCCTAGCAAAATTGGTTTCCCGCCAAATGGTTTATCAACTTTTTTGTTATTGACGTGTGACATAATATCTCGAAGAGATTTATCTAATGATTCAAAACAATATTTATTACACATAGGAGCCTCGTCCCAAATAATTAAATCTGTTTTTTCTAAAAGTTTTGCGAGATGGGTCCCTTTTCTTATTGGACATATTGTCTCATCAGTAACATTAAGCGGTATTTTAAATCGAGAATGCGCTGTTCTACCATTTGGAAGTAACAATGATGCGATACCAGATGAAACTACGGTTAAAACAATTTTTCCTTCAGATCTCAATCTAGTAGTTATTGTATGCCATAAAAATGTTTTTCCAGTTCCGCCACTACCATGAACAAAAAAGGCTCCAGACTTTTTTTCTTCAACAACATTTATAACGTGATCATACGTGATTTTTTGACAATTGTTTAATTTGGTTATAAAAGTTTCGTGCTGGAGTTTTAATAGATGTAAATCATAATTGAGTTCTTCTTTTAACAATCTGTTGTTAAGCTCTGCTATTTTATTTTCATCTGGCATCGGTAATTTAAAATTTTTTAACGAATTGGATGACATGTTAAATATTTTTTCTAATTCATATAGAAGGCTGTTTTTCAATTCAGGTTCGGGTATAATTAAATCTGGATCTTTCATTTCTATTCGAACTTTATGTACAATATCATCGCACATGTTTAGCCAATATGAGTCGAATAGTTTTTGCGGGTTAGCAACTTCACAAAATATAATAATTGTTGCAAATAATTGACGTATTTCTGATGCTGTAGCAAAACGCATTGAATTTGTTAATGCATCACACCATTCTTTATCGTCTCCTAGCAAACCCAAAGCTTGACATGCTTCTTGATAAGAAGAATATGTAATTCCATTAATTGTTTTAATCGAATCATAACTTGTACAACCTTTTTGAGTATTTAGTAGCATTCTCATGTAATATACTTCACCTCTTAAAGGATGGATATGTTGCATTCTACCGATAGTTTTATATTTTTCCTTGGCGTCCATTGTTTATTTCTGTTATCCCAAACATATTTGGTAAGAAATTCAGCGTAAGTTAACTGTCTTGCTTCCTCAGATTTCTTATTTACTTCAAACCACCCGGTTAGTGTAGTGTGATCATTGCCATGATATTAATAACTGACTCAAGAGAAAAA
>NC_020493.1:1609016-1611000 GCF_000184155.1 Fragaria vesca subsp. vesca | reverse complement strand
CCTGTTGTATATGTCATATGGAAAAATCTTAATAACCATGCTGTTGAATATTCAAATAAATATGCAGTTTACTATGAGGCTGATAAGCTATAGTCTCCACAACGAAAGAATATGGACACATGATGAATGCACAATAGATGTATAATAATATAACTATGAATTTGATTCTCATTCTCATTTGACGTATTTCTGCAAATTCAATTTTTTTCATGCTCAATATAAAATGATTACCAATATTAGCGCAATTGTTCACTCTACCTGACAACTGTTCCAACGCATCAACACTCTCAAATTCAACGGCACTACCATCTACTGTTGTTCCGGCATTAATCGAATAATCTTGTTCTTTGAAAGTTTCAGAAACCGCTGATGTGCTTCCGTTGCCCAAGTCTTCGAAAAAACTTTGTCTTACTGATTTTGTGTTCGCACGTTGCTTAACTGTGAAATATATTATAATTTAAGAGTTAATAATTATGTTTGAAGCTAATAAAGGTTAGCAATCATGACGATTGATTTAAATTTATACAACACAACTATTGATAAAGACTTGTTACCTATTATATTTGCATTGTCATCTGTTGTCTTTTCATGTTCATCTTCAAAATAATGCTCTTCAAAAAATCTTTTTCTTGACGACCTTTGATTTCGACGTGGCATATCTACTAAATATATCATAATTAAGGAATGAATGATAATATTACCAAAAAAGGGAAAAAAATGTAGACTTAGAAGCAAAATAACAGAACAATGAAACACTTCAGAGGAAAGTAAAGGACCTACAATCAAATACACATTTGAATTTAGAGAAAAGTGATACAGTTTAGTCTAACATGAAGTAAAAACCCAATGAATGACCAATTTTATATAAAGCTTAACTGAAACAAAAGTTAAACGCAACAGCGAAACACATGTAACAGTTTTAATACAAAGATACACACACACAACAATATAGGTATACCTGAATGTGCAATGGCAGTACTTAAGAGCTGATTGCTACAGAAATCAACTAAGCTAGAAACAGTAGTACGTGATAATTCAATGTCGCTCGAATCTGCATTAACCAAAAAGTAAAGCAATCAAACAATCAGACACAGAAGTTACCATGCAATTTCAAAATAATTACCATGCAATCAGCCATAAACTAAAATATCTTCAAAGAAAAAAAGGTCAGTGATCACAGATGGAAAAATTCTAGAAGATCAAATTCTATATCAATATAAGATCAAATGAAAACTTGTAGAATATCAAATGCAAGCATAGTTATACCAAGAAAAGTTTATAAATGCCATATCAATATCACCACCAAATTATCATGACAAACCTATAAAAGATCAAATTCCCAAAAGTGAAAGCCAGTAGAGAGTTTGTGACTGCCTACTGAATACCATATCAATATTTGCTAGGAATTTTCATATTTAATCAAATAATCAAGTACTAACAGCTTTCTAGCTTTCTATATTTGGTGTAGGAAGGTAGATTCTCATACCTGTGTGATGATCTATTATCCAAAAGCCCAAATTTTAAAACATGAACTGCACAATGAAAAAATTAGAGAAAAAAAAAATACTGACCAAAACAAAAGAATCAGTATTAAGCAAATACTAAAATCCTCAAAGAATAAACCGTTTATCAGATCTAATAAGAGATGCCTCGCGAACTCACTACCCATAACAATGAACTCAGACACTAAGAAAGCAAAGAATACAAGAGGAAGTGAAAATAAGTTCTACAAAAGGCATCTACCAAAAACAGAAGTAAGGAAAATTGTAAGGAAAATCATTAGAGCATAAAAGCATCAATCAAAAGCTTCAATAGATTAGAGAAAAGAAAAAATATAAACATGAATTGGAAAGGGAACAAAACCTGAAAAGAAGTCGATTTGAAGCTTGGGTTGTAAAATCCAGCGATGAAAGCAAGTCGATTAAGAGATGTAATCCAGTTTCGAGAGATATTCTTTCGGTTTGATGGAGAGAGAGAGATCTAG
>NC_020493.1:1566455-1608996 GCF_000184155.1 Fragaria vesca subsp. vesca | reverse complement strand
TTTTTATTTTTATGAAGGATCTAGATAGTTTGCAGTATGAGGACTGAGGAGAGAAAACAGGGAGATAGAGAGATAAAGAGAGAGAGAAGGATCTAGAGATTTTTTTTCCCACGAAGGATCTAAGAATGTGAGAGAGCGAGAGAGAATAGATTTTTTTTCCCAAAGCAGCCTTCGCACTGTTCACGGAAACAGTCTACGTGAACAGTATCAGTGAACAGTTGACAGAAAATATATATATAGTAAATAGGTTAAATGTCTTTTTGAGTTTTAGAGGTGATGATACTCGCGGACATTTCAGAGATCATTTTTATGATGCCTTGGTTCAGAAGAAAATTAAGACCTTTATAGGTGATAAGCTAAGAAAAGGAGAGGACTTCTTCAAGCAATAGAAACATCTAGGATTTCGGTCATTATATTCTCCCAAAACTTTGCTTCGTCAAATTGGTGCTTAGACGAACTTGTTACTATCCTTGCATGTAGAAGAGCAAACAAACAAAAGGAAATGCCTGTTTTCCTTCCGCTACAACAAAAACCCTATTTCCGACCAACATTTTTGAGGACCCTCGCAAAAAGACTATTTTCGACCAAAACATTTGGTCGTCGAAAATGCTATGTCAAAATGTATTTTATTTCTGACAAACAAAATGTCATAAGAAAAGAGTTAAAATTTTGTCGGAAAACAAAAAAATTGACGAGATACTTTGGCGCTAATTCAGATATAAGAAAGCAAGAGGGTAGTTTTGGTGAAGCACTTGCTAAGCATGAGAAGGAATTCCAAGATAACAAGAAGGTCCATAGATGGAGGGCAACACTTACAGAAGCAGCAAGCCTAGCTGGATGTTAATCAGAATTTTTTGTTAACTTATTAGATGCATCATGTATACTAGCTAGTCATAAGTTAACTTAAGAGGGAACATGGACAAACGTGACTTGTGGATCATTATTGTACCGATACTATCTCAACTTAACAACATTTAAGGTGTTGGGTTTTAATCATAAAATGTCTTTGTACAATTGGGTATGATTTATCCACTTATAAGTTATATTTTATTTACCTCTTTTCTGATGTAGGATATTTTCTCTCTAACAAGGTCGACTATATATATTTTTGTTATATTACCTTAATTCCACTCTTATTAGATTAACACTCACATAATTATGTTGAGAACAAAAGTTTGGTTGTGGTACCAACGGTGCCACTTGGTGTGATTGTTGTGGTACCGGCGGTGCTAGTTGGTGTGGTTGTGGTGGTGGGTGGGCCTGTGGGGCCGTTAGTCGCGGGCTGTGCTCCCACGTTTGATTGTGGGTTTTGGTTTTTATTTAGAGGTAAGCATGCATGCCTGAAACTAGCCCAACTGCAGAAATAAAACAGCTAAATGCCTAAATCCTAAACGAAATCTAGTTTGAAATTATTATTCATGTTCGAAAAAAGAAAACAGACTTGGTGAAGCTTTAATTACGAAGTCTCTTTGGTGATTACCAATAATAGGATGTAAGTTGAACGGCATTGCAACTTCTTCTCAGGGCCTCACAATAATTAGTAAATTTGTCATTGGATGATTCAGGTGTTAAGATTGCCAACTTGACTATAAAATGGCCTCAGGATCATAGTGGAGTTTAATCATCGTTTCAAAACGATAAGAAGAACTAAACTTGCGAAAACATCAACATGGGTCTCAAACTTGTTATGAATCTATTGTCAATACTTATGATCTTATCATCGGCATCTGCAAGAAGAGAGCTTTTATCCGATGGTGAATTTGACGTGACGAGTGCGAAATATGGTGGAAAGGCAGGTTCTGATATTAGTCAGGTAATGATTTAACATTATTACAAATGCAATTCAGCTCTACCACATTGAATTGCCGTAATTCATCATTTTTATCTTTGTGTTATGGACTTTAGGCTTTAACAAATGCATGGAAAGATGCATGTGCATCGACCTCGCCAAGTAAAATTATTATTCCAAAAGGGACATACCCATTAAAAGAAGCAGAATTCTCAGGACCTTGCAAGGCTCCTATTGAGATGCAACTCCAAGGCACATTGCAGGCACCAGAAGATAGCACCCAATTAACGAAACCAGATACTTGGATTGGGTTTCTATACATTAGCGACTTCACGTTATCCGGTGGTGGAGTCTTTGATGGCCAGGGAGCAAAGGCTTGGAAAGCAAATGATTGCCAGAAAAACCCAAAGTGTTCTAGCACCATTGTAAGCTAATATTATCTTGCATATCTTCTTTTTGGTTTTATAATCGTATTCCAAGCTAATAGATATTGGTCAGTTCACATTCTGTTATTAATGGACCTCTTTTTATTTGTCACATTGTTTTCTCAATACGTGCAGAATATTAGGTTCCACCAGATGAAGAAGTCATTAGTTAAGGATATAACTTCACTTAACAGCAAGAACTTCCATTTCAATATAATAGGTGCCGAGCAACTTACCTTCGACCATGTCACCGTTACTGCACCTGGAGATAGTCCTAACACAGACGGAATTCATATCGGGCGCTCAAATGGGGTCAACATTACCAATTGTGTGATCGGAACTGGAGACGATTGCATTTCAATTGGTGATGGCACCAAGCAACTAACAATAGAGAAGGTAACTTGCGGACCAGGCCATGGAATAAGCGTTGGAAGTCTAGGAAAATACGATAACGAAGAGCCTGTGGCAGGAATCTTTGTTAAGAATTGTACCATCAGTAAAACGCAAAATGGTGTTAGAGTCAAGACATGGCCTAATGGTCCTTCGGCTATCACCGCCTCAGATATTCACTTTGAGGATATCATCATGGATAATGTTCAAAACCCAATCGTGCTAGATCAAGAATACTGCCCATATGATCAGTGTGATAAATCGGTATTCTCTATACTACATGCAACTTAATTTCCAAGTAGATAGATAATATCAACATGTCATTTTTTTCTACTTAATATTAAAGGACGTATAGATTATTTAACTCCATAATCAAGATTTGTTTACTCATTAGTGCTTTTTTTGTTTGAAGGCTTCATCAAAAATCAAGATCAGCAATGTGAGTTTCAAAAACATTAGAGGGACGTCTGCCACTGCATTAGGCGTGAAGGTTGCTTGTTCCAAGTCTAACCCTTGTGATCAGGTGGTGATGTCTGACATTGATCTCAAATTATCAGGCGCAGGTGAACTCACTTCACAGTGTACTAATACCAAGCCCACAATTACTAATGTGGCAAAGGCTCTTGCTTGTGCTACTGACCAACCTGTTGATCCTGCAAAGGGTGGAGCACCTAAATAATCTTCTGACTACGTTTTGATCCAAATTCATTATTGTTCTATTTAAACACGGATATGTTATTATTATAAATGATTGAGAATTTGTAGAAAATAAAAGGTGAGATGAATGTGCACCTGTTAGTTACCAAGTATATGTACCAGATTGGTTGTGAAGCTGTATCAGAACATATAAGATGAATTATTAATTTGTATGAATGTATCTTCAGACATCATCTAATATCATTTTTAGTCTCTTACGTACATTCCAACTTCATAAAAAATTATGACATTTTCATTCAGGTTCCGTCCAAATGATCTATTAACTAGTTGACATGACACGCGATTAGACGCCAACAACATTGTAGAGCTAGCTTCTTCCTCTACCTATTCATCTTTAATTCATCTTATATGTTCTGATACAGCTTCCCAGTACTGGGACTGTCCTGGGTCGCTTCTTCTACTTTAGAATACATGTAGGTTAATTTCGTGTATTTTGTAAACGACTTCTTTTGACGACCCTTAAGCTGTGTCGTTTCTTGTATTGTTTGCTAATCTTCGTTAACTGATGACCTCGATTTCCATTAATCTTCGTACGCTCTCCTCCTCCATATCTACCATGGAACATCGATCTAGTTCTTGATGAGTGTTGATGCTAATTATAAATGATGCAAGGGTAAATTAGCTTAATTAGGGTGTCGGTAGGTGCGTGTTCAGTGCAGAATCCTTAGTATGAGGACAAAAATCAATAATTTCACCAATAGCATCGTAATCTTTGATGCCACTTTCAAAGAATAACCAAAGAAACGAGAGCTGGGTACATGAACTAGCTCGTTTTTTATTGCCCTCTTGATCAAGTTCAATTAGCTCAATCAGTCACTTTTGAAACTCAATTATTTCCATCGTTTCTTGATAATCTACTTTATTCTACAATCCTCATGTCATTTTCATTCTGTATGAAAAGTTGGGAACACAAATGGTGAGATAATTGGAGAGCTAGCTTCGCACTTCCAAACCGTGTTTGTTAAGCAAAAGATAAGATAATTTATATTAAAGGGGAAGGAAAGTAGTTTAGGTAAAACTAACATTAGGTTGATGGTGAATTACTTAATTTATAAGGACGGTATGTTTCATAGAGTTCCCTCCAACATTTGTATGTAATTGTAAACACCTAATTTCTCCTCACTTTTCCGTAAAATTGCCTCAAACATCATGTAAAACCCAAAAAATAATACGACTGTTTTTACGTCAACCTAATATTATACCTTAAAATGGTAACTAAGTCCTTAAAATGGTACAGACTTCTAGTTACCACATAAGTCCTCAAGCGGTCAAATATATCCTTAGAGTAGTAAAATGAATAATTCATATTGCATGAGAAACATTAGCACATCATTTAAACCAACTTAATAATCAGTACATGCTCGTCTTACTCCTCATGAAACTCTTTAATTTCTTGAAAATTTGTATTTTGTAATGTGTGATAATATGTATTTTTACGTAACGTGTAAAATGGACAGCAAATCAGAATGATCTGGAGCTAATGATTCGAGTTGTACTAATTATTAGTTGTACGTTCGTGGCAATCACCACTACCAATTATGTTGCTAGCTAGCTACATGATGTGCCATTAGGACTTAGGAGCACCAAATATGTGTGAAAGTTGTAGCAGTTGACTCTATCTTTGTTTCCCACTAATTATGGTCAAAAACGAGGCCACATACGCATCGTAAACTCTCTTTGTTTTCTAACCTTATGATTACTACTTGAGCGTCAAAACTTGGATGTGTGGATGGCACACACACATAATATATTGTCGATCTTGATGAATTGGTATGGTAGGTCAATCTTTCTGTGGTTTGTATTATGCTACATAGGTGCTTTAGTTAAAGTAGATAAATATTGGAACTTATTCTCATGTATATCTTCGATTACAAGTTTGATGAGTTTGGCCTAAGTTCAATGCTTTTCCCCATACTCTTTAGCTAGGATTGTATATCAAGCTTGCTAACAGTATTCCTTTATTAGTTCTTGTTCTTAGTTTGGAAAATGACCTCCAAATTATTTTATTTGTTTGGGTATATATTTGTACATTGGGGGAATATGATCTTGCGAATGGTCAGCCTCATACATAGGGAGAAAATTAAACACCACTAATGCATATAAATAATTTAGATCCCGATCATAAAGTTTTTAACTTCACTCTACTCACACTAGCTAGTTTCACTCTACTGATGAATTTTTAGTGCAGCCATTAAATTTTTAAATTAAATTTTTTTGAGAAAAATATTCAGAAATTTATTAAAATATAAAAAAAAGTTACACAACTAGAGAATTTTTAGTGGTGGACAACAACTCCCCACTCTATTCTCTACTATTAGAATTAGCTACAGGTCATCATAGACGACTTCCATGAGTCAGTTGGGTCAAACCCCTAACTAAGAAAAACACCCTTCCAAATGGGCTACACGCTTAACAATCACATCCGCCACACTATTTGCACTTCTTGGAATATAGTTGAGTCTTGATCGACTTCCATGAGTCAGTCGGGTCAAACCCCTAACTAAGAAAAACACCCTTCCAAATGGGCTACACGCTTAACAATCACATCCGCCACACCATTTGCACTTCTTGGAATATAGTTGAGTCTTGATACTCCAACCTCATTCAACAGAGAGTATGACTTTATGTACTAAGACCCCTTCTGCATTCAAGCACTTCTCACCTGCATTAACCATATCCACTACACCCAGACAATCACTCTCCATCCCCTCCAATGTACCATTCCTCCTCCTTACCGATTCCAACCCAAAAATTAAAGCAGCCAATTCAGCTGCACAAGGCTGGAGATCCCCTTGAATTTTTTCACCCACTGCCAGCAGCGTTTCACCTTTACTATCCCTTAACATAGCCCCTAGTCCCACCTTTCTACCATTAACACACACAGAAGCATCACAATTAAGCTTAAAAGTACATGGACTCGGAGCCTTTCATCTCTCAACGGTCCCCCGTCCTCTATTGCTAATATGTCTAGATTCCTGAAGCTGCACTTCCATCAAGTTCTTCCACCATAGCACTCCTTGCTCAAACAAAACCTCCGGAGGCCTAACTTGCTCACCTTCTTTAACTGCCATTGTTGTTCGAGGGCTAAAACAAACAACCGACTTATCAACATTAATCTTCTACCCCGACGACCTCTCATACACCCCGAAAATTTCCTTCAACTTCCTGCACTCTTGAGCAGAGGCATCACAGAATAAAAGACTATCATCCCTAAAGAATAAATGAGTAATAACTGGAGCTCCCCGAGCAATCGCTGCCCCATGTAACAATCTCTCACGTTTTGCTATCCGTAATAAAGATGAGAAGCCTTCAGCCACTAACAAAAATAAATATGGAGAAATTGGGTCCCCCTGCCTCAGTCCCCGTGATGGCATAATTCTACCAAAAGGGCGCCCTTGAATTAGAACAGAATATGATACTGATTGAACACATGTCATAAGCAGCTCCGTAAACCGCTGAGGAAAACCCATAGCAACCAACATACTCTCCAAAAAATTTCATTCAACTATGTCATATGTCTTTGCCATATCCAACTTCACTATTGCCTTCTGTCGACTTTTCTTACCCCTTCTCCTCAGATTATACATAGTTTTGGTGGAAAAATCATTTGAATTTTTTTAATGAATAGTGCTAGAAAGTAGATGAATCGAATGTTTAATGTTAGTTAATTATATAGTGGAGGGGCATGAAAAATATGGTAACTAGGCACTCCTACGTTTTGGTTATAGTGTACCTTTTTTCGTTAATAACTGAGTGATCAATATTCTTTATTTTGTCCAAAAAATGATATAAATAGAAAGAAAAAAATTACAAAGATTGTTGTATTTTTGTTGTGCAAGAAAATTGCTCCTACATTTGATTGAAAAGCACATAGCTCAGTTGGCTGCCTTAGTTTTAATATACGCTTATCCACAAAAGCCCTACATTGGAGAATATACGTAGACCATACACAAGATGGTGGAATTCGAAGTTTTAGAATCTCTTCAGATACACGCCCAAAACAAAATTTAAATCATTAAAGACAAAATTTAAATTACTAAAAAAAGAAAATAAGTGTGTACGTGGATTTCATTTCCCAACAAAAATCATTTGAGTACTAGAAATTAATCATTTTAAGGATCTTTGTTATTATAGAAAATACATGAACGATTATTGTTTTCTTTTCAATTTTCATATCTCTGTTTCCAAATCATTATACTAAAAAAGGATCCACAACACCAGCATTCGCTGTATATGAAGAAAGAAAAAACACACACAAAGTACTAGACAACAAAGTGCATAGCTATTTTCTTTAACTATAAATTTTAACGAATACAAATTATCACCATTTTTTCAATTCCAAACCCAACTTGTCGTGCATTATTTTTGAAAGCAGCATTCAAAAAGTTTATTAGCATCTTAGACAAGGAGGGAGACAGCCACTCCAAAGCTTACTACTCATCAACTAGAAATTAGGTCACAATAACGTAGAAGGGATGATCTCAGAATGTAATATCAATGGCCATACAGAGAATTTGTATGCTCAACATTCATATCTGATATAGGAAAAGTTACGACTATTAATACATGAATGATCACCATCTATATATTTATATGAGAAAGATACATATGTTTGCCAATCCATGCAAGTAGGATATCTGCTGCAAAACCAGGACACTCCAGTACAATCGATGCAGTTTCATTATAATTTACATCAAGATGGCATAGCGCATGCTGTCACTTACCATTAGATGATTTATCTCCGTTATCTGCGCAAAATCACCCGAGGTCCAAACCCCATCAGCGCCATGAACATGAGGCTGAGAGAAGCAAGAAAGAACAGAAAATGGCAGGATCACAACGCTAACTATAACCGAAAACCCCTTCCAACCGCGGGATGATGATCTTCCATAAATCTGCAATTCTTCGGCTAAGTTCCCGCGTTCTATGTTAACCATGCTCTCATCTGCTACTCTGGGGCTTTTCCTCATGTTTTGGATATTTTGCCTCATTGTTGCTAGCATATGCCGCATCTCTTTGTTCGATCAAGGACCAGATGAACCTGTCTTGCACAAATGAATGCAAGACTGATCGATCAATGGGTTTGGTTTTGGAAAGGGAAGGAGTTTAAAGTTCTGCAACTAGCTAGCTAGGACCAAACTCTTTCATATGGCTTTTGATAATGGCATCTGTTGGTGGTGGAGTAGCTAGTGCTGGTGTTTATCACAATGGTTTCTGATGAGTGCCTTTTAAAGACCTCCAATTCACTACTTATATACATACATATGTGGTCTGTGGGGTAATATTAAGGCCAACATTCCAACAAATCTGCCTAAATTAAATTTCAATCAGAAAGTATACACAAATATTTTAAGCCATACAGATTGTGGGTTGAACTAGTACAACATAAATTTAGCATAAAAATGCTACTTTTATTTTGAACAAAACTTTACAGTTGCTTTGGTACAGGCACTAAAAAAGGGACCCGAGATACATATATGTATGAAACTCATTTAGTCGGCAGAAATGGATCGGAAAAAAGTGAGTAGCAGATAGTATCAAATCAGACAATGGAAGACCAATCATTTTTATGATGGAGAGAATTTCAACCATTTGATAACTACATAACTTGACTGATATATTCTTTCAGGGATTCTTATAGCAAAAATTTATTACAATCGGTGATGTATAATTAAGGAAGTCATCTCCTAGCTATCAGCTCAGGGTCCCTGATTTGGACAGTGTTGGAGAATCAAATGCTAGCTACAATTCTATACTTCGATAAAAAAAATCTATTCAAGATCTCGATATCAAAACTGAAAAATTACAAAGGTGTCTAAACTTTTTATGTGAAGCGATCAAAACTATTCATTAGCATAGATCTGAACTTGAGACTATACGTGCATAAAAATGTATGACAAACATCACAGAATCACAGTACTCTAGAATTTTCCTATTTTTCTTAAATTAGCTCCCTTTTTTTCTTTTCTCTTTTAACATGAAACCGATCTTATTTTACTCCACCATATATAAACATCAATGAGATGAGCAGTTGGTGCTTATTAGAATACATGTATGTCGTAGAGATTATCAATATTATTTCGGGTCTTTGTAACAAAACAAAGGGTTTAAGCTTTATGTCCCCCTTTATATTCGACGGTTCATTAATGAAAGCTTGAGGGCAGCCATACCAATACTTTATTAAAAATAAAAAATAAAAACATCAATGAGATGAGCATGCATTAGCGTGATCGCTCTCGTTCTGCCATTTACTTGTCTTTACTTAATTAATTAGTATACGTACCCATAGTTTAGTTCTGGTTTAGCTCCATGAAGATTCAAAACCAGGGATTTCCATATTAACAAATTAAGAAACTAAAAGACAAACGAAGTGGTATATATATACTCAAGAATATATTAGGTCCAACCTGAAGGAAAAAAGTGATAGACATTATGCAATCAGGTATTCAGGTTCATGAATCTGCATACTGACTAGTCTAATTTACAATTATATAACCTACCAGCAAATTAGAGACCCTTTTATTCTTCCAATTGGTGTCTTGGTCCTGCTCGGGGTTTCGCATCAAAGTATTTACAGTAGTATCCGGTGACATTCCAACCGAGTACACAGACAAGGTTGCAATCGATCTCAGGCCTACTTTAGGTCGATATATATGTACTTATACAGTTATACTGACTTGTTAGCACTGACGGAGCTACACTAAGACCATGGCACCCCTCAAACCTTTTGAAGATGCATGGTCAATTACACCATTATTGTATGACTAAATGGTTACAATTATATATAATTGTAATGATCTGGCCTCTTTTTCATGTAATAATATGTTACGTAATAATAATTAGTTTGATATTTTAGATTATATAATCTCATTCCTCGTTACATCTTGTCATATTCATCACCATAATCGATTAGTTATTAACTAATCATTTTACATACATGTAAACTTTCAATATATAATCATTTACATGTACATAAATGAAACTATAGATCAACAAAAACAATAAGTTCAATTTTAATTAACACATAATTTTGACAGACAATTTAAAATTTTATATATCATTTTTTGTATTTTATATATCGGCTCCCCTACACTTACAATTCTGACTCCGCCCATTGCTTGTTAGAGAATAGAATGGCGCCATGGCTTGGCTACTTTCATTGAACCCTATATGTAATGCCTCTTTCGGTGAAAAATACACGTACCTTGATATAATCAAGATGATGATATATTTCATATTAAAGTTTAAAAATAAATTAATTAAGGAAAACGTTATCTTGTATTTAGATTGTAGAATGACGATATATTATTTCACTAATGTTTAAAACTTACAATTGAAAATGCTAAGTGATGGAAGTCAATGTTCATCCGATTCAAGTCAAGTGCCAAACTCCCATTGTTTACTACATTCTGGAATATGCAATACATGATTAGATACTAATCAACTAACATAGTTATCTCTCGTCTGTGTTTCCTTTTCAAATTTTGGTATTGGACTAGACGCGCTAAGTAGGTCAAGATTAGTAGTACTTGCATACTCATAGTTCCACTTTTGACCCATGTTCAACCGGTCCGCCAGCTCCTAGAAGATCTTCCAAATCACTTGAGACCCAGTACTACTGCATATCATACCGTCTCATTTCTTTTAGGAGATCGATCATATCCATCTCATGTTATCTGAAATGACTAACTATATGTACGTATATCTTGTTGATGATTTGGTTAGTTTAATTTGAGTTTTGAGTCGATGATCTCCTGGTCAGCTAATTAACCCTAGTAATATGTCCTTCTACGCGGATGCTTTGTCGATGACTACTCTTCGACAAAACATATGCCTAGTTTTTGGCAAATGCGCGCCCTGGGGAGCTTGCGAATGTTAACATTGTCAACATCCTTACTCATCATGAAGATCTATCTTCCCCAAGTAACTCCACAGGAACAAGAATCTCAACTCTGTAAATAGCCTTCCAAGCTCCAAGTTACGGAAGTAGCTAGAGTCTGATTAGCAGGAGATCGACATGCATGACCCTTAAACATGTAACATATCGCTTATTAATTATGGATTCTAAATTGTTACCTACATAGAACGTACGTAAAAGCGTTTTACATTAAACTGATTCTAGGGATCCTTCATTTCTGCTCAGACCAAAATTAAACAACAACAAAAACGGTCAGGCCCATCACTGTCAACTTGAGAACTTGATTCTCTGAAATAAAATGGGTACACTAAACTAACATGCTACTAGTTCTCAAGATAGGGACTTAAAGTGAGCTAAAACACCCACAAAAGGTGCATTGATATATGTGGTTGGCTCCGACTGTGGTACATTATACCGAGAGTCTTCGAATGAATCGTTCTCAGCAGGTCCTCCCACAATGGCGCCTATTAGCAAGTTCTGATTTGGAGCTTGAGTCTCGAAATATGGCGTTCCTGCATGGCATTCAATTTGCGCCGGATGCTGATCCATGGATGGTAGCACCGAAGCACGGTGGTGTATTCTCTTTGGAAACTTTGAACCATATCCTACCATGTATGACATTCCCAATGGATTGCTTCCTAGTATATAGTCAACCTGTCCTTTGGTAAAGTTGATCAACCTAGACGGAGTGATCACAACGTTGTTGCCGCAGTTAACAACTTTATCGGCAGCTTTCATGTAGTTAGCATAAGCTGTAAGAAGAAACGATAAGGAAGTTGCATGTTGCAGGTTACTTCCTCCGAGTTTGAACAATAGCCCACCGGGTGAGTATGTGACTGATTTTGGAGCAGGTGATTCGGGTAGAATCGAGCATACAAGCTGGTCCGAATTTGTAATGAAGGGACTATTATCAATATTTACCATCTTAGATACAAGTATGTTGATCCCAGCATGCTTTGCATCCCATCCAAATTCAGTGACAGAACCACCTAAATTAGGCATGTTCTGCTTGACATAGGTCCAATAATATGGACTCTTTTGTTGCCTTGTACAACCAAGAAGCTCCCCAAATCAACTCATCCATGTAGCCATTGAAATCGCAGTAAAACGGGCACGCCGCTTCCCCAATGCTGTCGTTGTAAGATCCCCTGTACTTATCTGCGAACTCGAAAACCACCTTGGCTCGGTCGAGAAGCCGAGCCGAGTACCTGCCTCTAAATACCATGGAAGAAGCTGCAAGGGCAGCTGCAGTTTCGGCTGAGACTTCTGTGCCTGGCTTTTCTCTGGTTACTATGTACGATGTTCGAGGAGTGTCCATGTCTTCGGGTCTTTGCCAACAAGTGTGGTCGCCAATGGGGTCGCCAACAACGCCGACAACAGAACCAGAAGCATCTGTGGATTTAAGCAAGTAATCAGTGCCCCATCTAATAGCTTCCAAAGCATGAGGAAGTTCTGAGCCCATTGATCCTCTAAACTCTAGAACACTCCATGACAACATTGTTGTTGTGAATGCCAAGGGAAAGTTGAACTTCACATTGTCTCCAGCATCATAGTAACCCCCTACCAGATCCATATGAACGTCATTGCCATCATGGAGAGCAGAATCTTTCCTCCAAGTCACTCGTTGGGTTCGTGGTAACGGTCCCGACCTCTGCCCTTCTAAAAACAAAATACTCTTGGACAAAGCATCCGCGTAGTTGTGGGAAGGCGTGGCAGACCTAGCCAATGTTGCGATTGCCAGCACCCCTAATGCTGCTAGTATTAACAACCTTAGTTGATGCTGAAGATTTCTACGTAACATGACTAAGTACTTCTTAGCTCTCAAATATCCAGATTAATTCTACGTTTCTTGACAAACAAGCCCCCTAGTCCTAACTATACATCCTACCTAGCTAGCTAGGCTTTTCTAGCTAACATAGGAGATCAACCTGACAACCTAGTGTGATTAGGAGATTCGAATAGATCACTCCCTAGATTGATAAGGAGCAAGTAAATAGCCAACAAAAAAACGTATATAACTCAATCCCTAAACCTCTTAGTTTGAATAATAAAGTACGTAGAGTCCCTCCGATTCAATCCAAAGTCTCTCGCCCTTCTGTACCTCTCCTCCTCGATCTGTTCATCAGAAAAAGCGATGAGCCGGTCATCAGAAGGGCCTTCAGCCCTTAAACGTAAACGCCAAGATTCCCAGTTGGACTCGTTGACAGAGCATGAGCGCAGAATCTATGATGCCATCCGCAGCACGAAAGATATGGGCATAAACAAACAAGCCATTAAGCGAGAAACAAACCTCACTGCGGTTCTGATAAACAAGTCCCTCAAAACACTTGAAGGCATGAAAAAGATAAAAGAGGTTAAAGGGATCCAATCCAAGGGAAGATGGGGATTATACATGGCTGTAGAATTTGAGCCCTCGAATGAGATAACCGGAGGCGCGTGGTATGAGAATGGGAACTTGGGTAGAGAGTCTGTTGACGTTGTGAAAAGGCTGTGCGTCATGTTCATAAACAAGCACGAAGTTGCTACCTTGAAAGGACAAGAATTCTCAATGAAAAATTAACTCCAAAGGACATGAAGGAGCTTCTGGAGGCTTTGGTTTTGGACAATGAGGTCATGAAGGCCGGGGAAGACAGTTATAAGTGCTGCAAGAGAGGTTCTAGAGGGGAACCAAAATTGGCCTCCATGGCTTCGATTCCATGTGGAGTCTGTCCAAGGGTAAATTAATGTACCCCAGATGGCATTATTTCCCCGGCCACCTGTGAATACTTTTATAATTGGTTGAATTTCTGAATATATATATATATATATATATATATATATATATATATATATATATATACAGTTCCTATCTAGAGCGAAAGTTCGCTCTGAAATTAATGTATAAAGTTCCTTATTTGACTAACTTTTTGGTCATATTTCCACATCTCAACCGTTCAGTTTGTAGAATCAAATGCATAGATCACTTCTGCAAAGTTTCATCGAATTTAATGATCGTTTGGGTGTTCATAATCGTGATTTACATAAACAGTTATGGTCAGACAAGTTTATGATCCGTTCATTGATTTAATCTAATTCGGTACCTAAACGATTATCAATCTGAATGAAATTTTATAGGAACGATCTATACATTAGTATCAATAAACTGAATGGTGGAGATGTGGAATTATGACCGAAAAGTTAGTCAAATAAGGAACTTCACACATTAATTTCAGAGTGAAGCTTCGCTCTAGATAAGAACTGTATATATATATATACAGATTTTCTCAGGTGCGGACGTCCGCACCAAAGTTTTGATGCGGATTTCCATTTTTGCACCACTTCCCGATCGAATTTTCTCAAACTTCATTATAAACATATCTAGATCATATTGTGTAGATCATCTCTACAATTTCAGCCAATTTGGTGATCGTTAAAGCCCTCAAAATTGAAAAACAAATCTGACGGACTGAATTCTGTCCAGTTCAGGTATATAACAGAAAAACGCAAGTTTGAGGGCTTTAACGATCACCAAATTGGCTGAAATTTTGCAGAGATGATCTAGATATGTCTAGAATGAAGTTTGAGGAAATTCGATCGGGAAGTGGTGCAAAAATGGAAATCCGCACCAAAAACTTTGGTGCAGACGTCCGCAGCCAAGAAGGGCTGTATATATATATATATATGGTGACATATATGGTGACAAATTTTGTTCTTTTGGAGTGGATCCTAGCGGTGTAGTTGAGAAGAAGTTGTGCCTCGAACTTGTATTGCTTACAGACTGTGGACAATGTGGACATTATGCCTTTTTATTGTATTTGAAGTTCTTATTACTTTCAGTCGAGGACTTTGGTCTTGGGTCTAATTTGCAGTTTATGTAAGAAATTGACAATTTTTCGTTTGTACTATACAAGGGTACAGCCATGATCGAGAGAGGACGTCCGTGAAAAAGTTAAAACGTGGACGAGCCACGTGGCAACCACTCATTGGTGAAAGTGATACGAGGTCCCGCTACCCTCTAATCTATTATTCTCTCTATTGAGCTATACAGCCATGGCTCTCTCTCTGCATTCTATACACTCTCTTCTCTCCCCATTCCTCTGCTTCTTCTGTTTGAGCCCAGCAGGGATTTTGGTCCAAGACTCGCAATAAGTTTTGGATAACATTTGGGCCAGTACCTGTAGCCCTTTTTTAAATATGAAGCCCATGTAGGGTAGCGAGCTCTGGCAGCGCACGTGGTAGAATTTGGCAAGGACTCTGATACCCCGCGAGGTTCGTTACCTCACGAGATCCTCGTTTCAGTTCGCGTAGGAGTCTACAGTGTTTGGCGAGGCGGGGCGATAGTAGAAACCTATGCGGAGTCTGTTATGACACGTGTCACGTGGGTAACACAGTTCGCAGGCGAGTTGTGTCCTTGTGGAATTCTAATTGTTGAGTCTGATTGGGTTTGTGTTTAAAGATCTATCAGCTGATAACAGGGTGCTATATAAAGGAGCTCGACAACAACTCTCGACACACAATCAAATCATACAAAACTACAGATAAATCTTCGAGTATCCTCGAAACCCTAAGTTCTAAGCGCACCTCGCCTTAGTTCTCAGAGCCAGTTCAGACTCGCCCTGATTACTTTTCCAGTAGATTGCTCTGCTCGCTTCTTACAGTGAGTATCGATCGTAGGTGAATAGAAGCTTACTCGTAATTCCTCGCCCGCGAGGTGACACCGGAGCTCCCTTTCGCTTGGTTAGAAGTCAAGAACGCGAACAGTTCACATCCCGCGTCCGCGCGGTGGCACGCCCTGCAACCCTAGTTTACTTTTGGTAGCACTAGTTACCTCTCTGCTCCCTGTTGAGGATCGTGGCCAAAACATCTTCTTCTTCTCCCGAAAACCCCACCTAATCGCCCATTCGATCTCAGTCTTTCACATCTATTTCTGGCTATCATTTGGGCTAAGCGATTGTTCTGTTTGGTTAATGGGTTCATATGCAGTTTGATATATTTGTGATGATGCTAGGTTTTGTTGATTGAATGTTTCATAGGTTGATTCTGGAAGTGCCATGAATGTTTATGGCTTGATTCAATCTTAGTGTTTCACCTTGTTCAAGCTTGCCTCTTGTCCGATTCGATCTCAATGTTTCACGCTTGGATCAACCATTCTTTAGAGTTGGGTTAATCAATTAGGAGCTGTCAGAGGCGACATAGAAGGCCAAATGAAGCTACCGGACTATTGAGGTTTCACATCCCAGAGCCCTATGCGATCTTAGTTGGAGGAGGTGGGAGAGACCCAGATGATGAGAAGAAGCTTTGATTGTTGAAAAATCCAAAAGAAAAACAGAAGAAGCTTTGCCTAATTATTAATGGACATATGTTGATTATAGATGTAAGAAGTCAGTGGTGAAGTTCTTTGGGCTGTGAATACGTGTGATTGGATTAGAGAAGATGGTTTTTTTTTTTTTTTTTTGTAATTAGAGAAGATGATGAACAATAATGTCGTCAAGATTTGAGAGATGATGGGGTGGGACCCACATAATGGCTAGAATTTTGCTGACTTGTTGAATGTTTACTCTTAACCAATAAGAGGCTGCCACGTGGCTCGTCCGCGTTTTAACTCTTTGGCGGACTTCCTCTCTCGATCTCGGTTGTACAAGGGTAAACAAGATATTGCACCCAAACTGACTTTCAATTTTTTCAAAATAGAAGTTGATATCATTTGATCAACAACCAAATGACCAAGTCCATAAAGCTTACACGAGAAATTCGCAAGAAAAACCGGGATAACCTATCCTAAGCTAACTAGCTAGCTAGCTCTGGGACTCACTTTTAAGCAAACATATACAACAATTAAGAAATCATAATAGGTGATCGAGTTGGTAAGAACCTAAGTGTGTAACCCTCATACACAGGTTTAAATCCTGTCGACGTTTATTGGAGGTAAGAAAAAACTACAAACGTCATAAAAGACTCGAAAACGTTCATCCAATCTCACACGGGCTTAATACCCTAATATATTAGGGGCCTGGTTGCCTTTATCTGAGTTCAAGCCCATAATCTTAAATCCAAGTCTAGTCCAAGCCCATAAAACTATAATCCGCTTCTGTAGGAAATATATTTCTTCTTTGATAAGTGTTTTCCTTTTTCTCATCGGAAAGTTCTTAATGAACAAGTATAAAATCACATAATTAAGTTGGTGAACAACTAGGCTGTCCCCATTATACGACGATTCCAACGTTCTAGTTTGGTCCAGAACACAACGACTCGGTCCAGCGAGGCTTCTCTCTCTCTTCTTCACGCGTCAACCAAGTATATCCCTTTCTTCAACCTCAAAATTAGGGTTTCGATTTCCACCACGAAATCCCTAATTCCAATCGTAGCCTCCACCCAAACCACCTCTGGGTTCTTCTTCATCTTTTGGGGCCAGAACGAATTAGGTCCCAGATGATTGGATTCACTTCAACCATGGATCTCAAATCCCCCAAATCCCATCTACTCCTCTTCACCGTCTTCATCATCACCATCCTCTGCTCCTTCTCCGCCGTCCGATCTGACCCCATCATCAAATTGCCCTCCGACTCCGACTCCGACTCCGGCGCCTGCGGCGGCTCCTCTCTGTCTCGCTCCCCGGTCGTCTGCCCCGTCAATTGCTTCCGCCCCGACCCGGTCTGCGGCGTCGACGGCGTCACCTACTGGTGCGGCTGCCCCGACGCCCAGTGCGCCGGCGTCAAGGTCGCCAAGCTAGGGTTTTGCGAGGTCGGGAATGGCGGTTCTGCCCCTCAGGCCCTGCTCTTGGTTCACATTGTCTGGCTCATCGTCCTCGGCATTTCGGTCCTTTTCGGACTTTTCTGAATTCATTCTTGGTTGCTGGCAGAGTTCTTGACTACATTGCGGATTTTCGGAACACTTACTTGACAGGTCTGTGTTTGTGTAGAGGATTACATTTGTTTTAATTGGGTTTTGTTGAGATGTTTCATAGGGAGGGAGATTGGTTTGTGATTGGTTTGTGGGTTTTCGGAAAGAACCCATGAGATGTTAAGATTATTTGGTATCATGATACATGTAGAGTAGTTAGGTTGTAGTGATGATTCTTCTGTAAGTGTTTGTTGTAGATCAATGTGAATTTAATTTGTTCCCCAGATGAGTTTATTGATTGATTGTTGTATCTCTGGATTTTCTTGTGTACATGATTCAGTATGCAATAGCAGTTCTAATTTCATTCCTCTATAAGTCTATAGTATTACAAAATCAACCCATGTTCTTGAATTAGAAAGAAAACAACGAATTGCTGCCAATAGATTTGCTAGAAGTTTCAGTTTTGAAGTACCAAATTGAGGAAGACAGATATGTATCTGTAAGCAAGAGTTGTTGTAGATTTGTGACCCTTCTATGATTTATGCACTTCTTTACATACAAGTGAACATAAACAGATGGTTTTGAGTTGGCTATGGAGTTGGTTCAGTTTTGCCAGATGGATTAGTTCCATATTCGAACAGCTTGTACTGCCATTTTATCATTCCTCATCTTTAATCAAGATATAATCACACAGCAGCTATCATATAGTGTTTATAATTGATCAAAATGAATATGTTGGAAGTACCAAGCAACCGGCTTCTGTATATAGTTTTGAACTCTGAACTTGACTATGAGGAAGAATTGTGAAGATGTACAAGTATGGTTGAAACCCAAAAGAGACGAAAAGGAAATCAATGGATCGGTAATGGAAGGGCTCTTTGTTGAACTAGAGGATTGAACTAGTAGAAGGGAGTCGGATACTCGGATTTTCTATATGAACAAGCAGTGTCACAAAGGTCTCTCATTCAGCGTTTATTGGTTCTTGTTTTTCCGGTTTTCAGAGGCACATATGGTGATGGCATACTATATCAAATGGTTATGGGGTCTGTTTTCTCCTGCCGTCATTGAGCTCGGTGTCATTTGGGTGGTGGTGGCATAGTGGAACATGGTGGTACATTTACCGGTTCTTCTACTGGTTGTGTTGGCGGCAAGACCGATTCAAGGTAGGTGCTTTGGCCGGGGTTGGTTGCTCCTGACAGGTTTGGCTGCCGGGAGGACATAGGCTTGCAGAAGGCTGGGGCAGGTTTTGCTGCCGGGAGGACATTGGCTTGGAAGACGAAGGCTGGGGCTGTGGCCTGGTAAGGAGATCAGCAACTGGATTTCAGTGACGGTGGTGCTTTTGGAGGCCTAAAAGCTAAAAATGGCCAAAAATACCGAAATCCGCCGCGATTTGCTTAGATCCATCAAAGTTCACCCATATCTGATGCAAGTCACATTATTGATTATCAGATCTATTCATGCTTAGATATGTCGTAGATTGTTGATATAGATGGGAATCGTTTTATTGACGACTTGATCTAATACTGATATACAACTATTTTCTATGAACTTGAAATTAGATCTATATAATACAAAATAAAGAATAGGTGAAAAACAGATTTTGGTGACTGTCAACAACAACAAGGCCTCAAATGATACGGAACCAAAACATTAAATTGTTGATTTTCAGTGGTAAAAATACTACAACTGATTCCAGAAGAAATGAGGGGCAGACTGCAAGGACTCTCCAGGTAAAAGAAGGTCTTTAGTTCGAATCTCAACTTGTGAAAAACATCTCTTGAAAATGAGTCATTACTTAAATTGTTTTCAGCCCCGTAATAGTAATTCACTCGGCCGTCATTTTTGTAATAAAAAAAATTATACTTTTAGTCCTTGTGTTTTGGCCGAACTGCAATTTTGGCCAACTGATTCCACAACTTTTATAACTTCTGTTTTTGTCCCACACAATTTTCTCCCTAATTGTTTACAAGATCTTGACATTTTTGTCATTGTAGTTAGCTTGACAAGGAGTTTATCCTGAACCTTCTCCGTTTCCAGCATCTTTAGAATGAAAACAAAATGACCGAACTTGCAATTATGGACCAAAAAGGATTGTACTCCCAAAAAATCTGCAATTTCTACAGTAGATTAAATTCTTCTCCGTGCTGCACTTGCAGAAGTTGAATACCTTTTCATCTCACATAGTTCATTCAAAATGAAAATCCTCTGTGTTGTAACCCTAGTGAAGCTCATATGGAAGCTGTATTTCGTATTTTGCTGTGTTTGAAATCTGCTCTAGGGAAGAGATTAATCTTTTCAAAACACAGTCACTTGGATGTTTCTGGGTACACAGATGTTGATTAGGCATGTAATATTACAGATCGGATGTCTACTTTAAGCTACTTCACTTTCGTAGGTGGTAATTTGGTTACTTAGAAAAGTAAGAAGCAAAAAATGGTAGCTCGCTCTAGTGCTGAGGCACAGTATCGTGGGAATGGCTTTTGGAGTATGTGAGATGTTGTGGTTGAGAGAGGTTCAAACAAAAGAAGGTGGTGTCTTTGTATTGTGATAATAAAGCTGCTGTTTTTATTGCTTATAATCCAGTTCAGCATGACAGAACGAAACATGTGGAGGTCGATAGACATTTCATTAAGGAGAAGTTGGATCGGTATATTATTGTGTTCCCATTTCACCATTTGTACCTACTGAGGAGCAACTGGCTGACATTCTTACGAAAATAGTCTCTAGTAAGGCGCTTTATAACTCACTTGACAAGTTGGGCGTTTGTGATCTATCACTCCAGCTTGAGGGGGGAGTGTTGGCGTGAGTCATATGTTGTAGTTAGTAATGTGAATATCGAGTATTGTTAGGAATATTCTGTCGTAATTAGTTTTCTAATAGGACTTGGTGTATCTTGTATATATACTCCGTTTATGGAGAAGTTAAATATACATATGAAATTCCCAAATATTTTCTCATGCCTTGTCTATTTGACTACATCTTCTCCCCATCAGGTAACCCTCTGAAATAATGGACACAGATTCTAAAAGGAGGAGAAACCAAGGAGAAGAGCACTCGTTGACTCGGCTGGAAAGTCTCCCATCTGAAATCATCATCGACATACTTCCCAGGCTTCCCCTTTCCTCCTTAGTACAATTCGGGTATGTATGCCCATCTTGGCGTGTTTTAGCACGCAATCACCTTGATGTTTTGCATAGCTCAAAAACAGCTGCAAATCTGGGCCTGATCCTGCACTGTGATCATCCCATAAAAAATGAGCTTTACTTTGTTGATTACCCTTCTTACTATGATGGCAAGAAGATAGCACAAAAGAAAATTAACAAACCTTTTTGTGCTTCGATGCCTGAGTTTGAAGTGGTAGGCTCATTCGATGGTTTGCTCTGCTTAGCTGATGCAGTGAGCAATTCTGCACCATACATATATAATCCATTCACTAGGGATTATATAGAGCTTCCCAGGACCATCCAGTATCCTAATCAACATAAATATGTGGTATTTGGATTTGGGTACAATCCCTTGACTGAAGTATACAAGGTAGTGAAGATAACCTACTATACTAATACTACTGGTTTTAAAGATTCACGGATTCATTTTTGGAGATCTCCCCAACTATCCGACGTTCAGATCTTCTCAACAGGAAGACCTATCTGGAGAAGTATAGGCAGTGCATCTCACTACTTGGATCCATCACCAGCACAAACATTGGTCAATGGAAGACTTCACTGGGCAACTTGGAACCCGTTGAGAGAGCGATATGGTGGCCAACTTGTCTCGTTTGACCTACATGATGAGAAATTCAGAGAGGTTCCAAGTCCAACGCCTAACTTTGGTTACAAGAGGTGTCATCAGGCTCTGGTTGTAAGAGGTTGTCTTGCTGCAGTTGGTATATGCAGACGTTCAGCTGGTTTACGCAGAAATGGGCAGTTGGATATATGGGTTATGAAGATGTATGGTGCCAAAGAATCATGGGTTAAAGAGTGGAGCATAGGAAGTCGCATTCCACAGGCATTGGAACAAAAGATTGATGGCAACAACAACAACCAATATTGGAAGATATCAAAAATTGCAGAGAAAGCAAGAGAAGCATATATTCGGGTTCTGAATATTTCGGAGAGTGGCCATATCTTGTTGGAGTACCAAGGTAGGGATTTAGCTCTTTATGACCCAACTACTGGAAATTTTACAGAGCTTGAATTCGAAGGGATGCCAGCATGGTTTCAAACTGTTGTTCATCTAGGAAGACTCGATGAGGTTGATACCATTTTTAACAGGTGAAGTGCAAACTATGGGTGACTTCTAAGCTTCTTTCCTTCAATTCCTTGTAAAGTTGTAATTCTGTGCAAAGCTTCTTGTATTTTTGTGTAAGCTTCTTTCCTTGTAATTCTGCTGATTGACATAAAATCCTTGCTATTGTTGAACAGTATTTGCTGCCAGTGAACAATTGAAGAAAGGTTGAATGTTTCCCATCTGCCTGAAGCTTCATTATCAATTTATAGTTATAAAGACAATGAAAATCTATATTATGCAGGAAATTCTAAGGTAATCTAACATCATTAATCATGTTGAGTCATCATCAACCAAATAGAATGGATTAATACATACATCATTTGTAAAGGAGTATAATATATGTACATGGGATTCGGATCCATTTTCATGGCATCTATTTGCTAGAGATGAATATGCAAACTTGTCCAATGAACACAGTCCCAAAGTACACATTCAGAACAGACAAATAGCCGAGCTGGTCAGGTGTTACTTCTTAGTATCAGTACTTCTCAAGCGATCCAATACATACTTTTCACCTGTTAAGTACTCGACTAGGCCTTCAAAAATTATCGAAGGAAACAGTAATTACAACATGCTGAAACTACAGCAAAGACTTAGAGAACACTCATAAGTATTTTAAGAGATGAAGATCCTCAGTCACACATCTTAATCAATTTATTGTAATAAGGTTATTTCAAATATTACGTACCATTGGTATAGTTTCGACAGTCATGATGGCCAACCCTTAAATGAGTTTCCCAGCCTTTGTTAAATTCCCTAGCAATATCGATGGCACCTGCTTTAGAAGATCCCACAAACCAGCATTTGGTTCTTGGCAGCTTTGATAACCTCCTCGTTAGAATAACTCCTAGCAGAAAGAACAGTGCCTGTTAAGAAAAACACAGAATCGAAGCAAATAAAAAGACATTTGAAACACCAAGTTCAGTAGTGAAAGTGAACAAACTTACTCCAACAACAATTCTATGATTCTTGCCTTGCCACCTTCACTTTATAGTGTAAAATTTGCAAAGGCAATGCATTGGGCAGATTTTTGCATCATATCATAAGCGTGGTATGTCAAAACTAGTTTTACACGGCTCAACATTGTAAAACACTATCATAATCTATTCCCTCAGAAGCAGTATTTTATAAGAATCGTGTCTAATAGAAACAAACCATGGTGTATAGATTACTGTAACGCAAAGTAGTTACCCTAAAGTATGAACTCCGGTTCTTGAACATTATTAACGCATTATATGGATAGCACAGACTAAATGTAGCAGGTTCTGTAGGCTAACCTGGTACTGATTTACCAGATAGAACTGCAAGTGCTGCATATATGTTTTCAGGATCTTTAGGTTGAAAATCAAAAACCAAAGCCTGCAAAACGAGTTTTGATGAAACTGAAGTTTAAACTCTTTCTCCTTAAGGAAACACAATGTCACATATAACAACCATGTTACAGAGACTGTCCAAAACCAGTCTCAAACTTTCAACTACAAAGCTTGATACTTGATTCTAGTCTGTGGTTCCATATAGTAAATAAGATCAGTAAAACAAATATCTTTGATTAAGGACCTCATTGATTCAAGGACCAGCGTAAGATAACAGCCCAAAAGGCAAAAGCTTATTTTGATATAAGATATATGAAGCCAAACAAAGTTCACTTTACGAATCTAAGACCAGAGAACCCAGTAAAATCTTCGGAAGAGAGACCAAATAATTGGCTACCTGAATAGATATGGTGGGAATTGGAGGGAGGAGTACCTGAGAATGTGGCGGTGGTGAGGAGGGTTTAATGATGACCATGAAGTGCTGCAAATCCCATAGATTGAGAGAGTAAGCAGTAGAGGTGATGAACTGGGCAGGTCCTTTTGTGGCTCTTAGAGGCACTGCCGCAACATACACCTCATCTTTGTTACAGGTGACTGTTGGTTTCATGAGCAGAGACGACGCCATTTTTGCTTCGGGAAAGAACTGAACCAACCGTTAGAATCGTCTAGCGGTTGAAGACAAGTAAAAAAAAAAAAATGTGAACTTGAAGATAATGACATGGTTTTGAAGGCCCATCCACAATTTGGGTTGGTTGATGCAAGTAGATCTCACACCAAAGTTTGAACATGCCCCATTTTTACTCTGATTTTTATGGTGTAACTGGGTGAGTCCGCTCCCATTGACTTTTGTTCACTTTAAAACCACACAAATATGACATCTTGTTCAAGGTCATGAACCATTTTACATTTTGTATGTTTGCGAAGTTTTGTGTATTTTTTCTAACAACCAACAACTAGTTTTTCGTGAGTTATATAAATTATTTATAACTTTCTACAAACGAAAATAACTAATAATAGTGAGTGTATGTTTTCTGATTGTTTGATTGAGAAATTTTATTAACACATCCCTAATTACTAGATACACATCTCATTCTTAATACATAATTTATTAACTTTATTGTTTTAATATTTTACTAGATACACATACACAAACTTCCTATAATACTCTTATTTAACATATACAACTTTTTCACTAAATACACAACACATTCACTAAATACACATACTTTTCTAGATCTATTACTCAATTTATTCAAAAAAAAATATTCACATAAACGACCTAGCATGCATAAACATTAAAATCTAAATTTCCAACATCCATTTGTACTATCTAATCAAATAACAAACCCTAAAATCTAATTTTGTAGTAGATCAAACTTAATAAAAGATAGAGAAGTCATACCTCGCTTAGGGGTTGAGAAATACCACTAGAACTCATTACGTTTTCTTCAGTTTTTGCTTGAAACTATGGTTGTCACTAGCTATTTCTAATTAAGGCTTGGTATCTTCACATACATTGTTCTCGTAGAGGAGAAGAAAACGCTTAAGCGCTATTAATTTTTTTTTTTTGTGAAATAAAGCGGGATATTTTATTTCAACTATTTTTGATATAGATGTCTGTTTTGGTAATTTTACGTACCAAAAATTTTTATATAACTTTTATAAAAAATAATAATATGTATTTTGTAATAAAAGATGTGTTAATAAAATTTTTCTTATGAAATGTCTCTAGAAAAAAGAAAAATATATACATATATACTAGAAAACTGCATGAACACACCCTGCCAGAATGACAAATCTTGTTTACTCTGGTCTGGTGTGGTACACTACAAGTTGGAATAAGGGCCGGTGTGGCTGCCCTTAAGCCTTGATTGATGAAATTGTTAAATACATGGGAGGGGGGGGGACATAGAACCTATACCCCAGATTACAAAGCACATTAAGAGACCTACCTGAAATAATAACAGGATACTCAAGAACAAACATGTATTTTAACAAACACCAACTAGCGAAGAGTGCGATACTGACTACTCTATTCGCTTTAATTTTTAACAGGTGCAATATATAATGTCTATATGTACCCTATTCATATTTTCCAAGTATCACAAATGTATATTCTCCAAGTATCTACAAGTTCCTACTAGCATCATGTGCTACAGCATAATGGTCTTCGCTTGAAAGGATCGGAGTAGAAAACGAAAGAGATAAAGAAATAAAAAGCTGATCGATCCAGTATAGCTAGATCAAAATGCACAAGACACAATGATCGATCTCTTATTAATTCTCAAATGCAACATTACATGATAATCTTCTATGAAACATACATGCATTAACTTGGAACCCAAACCAAACCGCATACATCTTAGCAAAGCTAGGCATACACGGGTCGTTCCATACCCCCCGTTTTTTTTAACCAGCTAGTTACTCTTTATTACGCACTCAGACAGTAAACACAACACCACTGTGATCCATCACATTCATTACTCAGCTTTCTCTACAGGGACTTCAGTATCAACTTTCTCCTCCTCAGCAGCAGCTGGCTTCTCTTCCTCAACAGTTGCAGGCTTCTCTTCTTCCTTGACTACTGCGACCTCTTCCTTGGGCTCCTCAGCTGCCGATTCCTGTTCTGCTTCTGCTTCCAGTGCTGGCACCACCGGAGGAGTCTCAACATCATCACCGGCACTGTTCTCTTTGGTCTCCTCCACAACTATGACTGGCTCCTGCTCTACCTTATCAGTTTCAACAGGACTAGTCTCCTCTTCAGTAGTCTTCTCATCAACTGGTGCTTCTTCTGAGGCCACAACTTCCTCTTGATCCACCTCCTTTGTCTCAACTTCAACTGGGGTTTCAGCTTCTGAAGCCGCAGCTGCTGGCTCCGCCTCCTTTGGTTCCTCCTCCGCCTTCACAGGCTCCGGTACTACGTCAGCTGGTTCTGTTACTGTCACTACTTCTTCAGTAGTAGCAGCAGTGATAGTCTCTTGATCCTTAACTGTTTCCTCATGCTGATGAGTTGTGTTCTCCGCAGCGAAAGCTGTCTGTGCCGATTGAACCTGCACGCACATAAAACGTTACCAAACGGACCCTAAACACAAAACAAACAGATTTACAACAGTATAGAACGATGGGTGAATTGAATCTTATTACCTCAACAGCGGCCATATGGGGATTGATAGAGAAAAACTGAAATTGCACTAGGTACGTAGAAGAAATGGAGAGCTTAGAGTAGTAGGAAAGCAATGAGAAGGAAAATGGTTTGGGATGAAGGAATATGATCAATGGGATGGTTTATATAGAGGTGGAGTTAGAGAGACCTGTCTCAGACTCACTCTCAGTTTGACGAGAGGGTCCCACCTGTAAGGGGTAGTGAGGGTGATGAGGGACTGATCGGAGCTCGAGGAATCTTGGGATTTGACACCTCCTCATCGGATCACACTGCTTAATTGGCATGTCTAATCGGTAATATTAACGGTAACAGTAAGAGCATCTCCAATAGCTTCTTTACTTTATTATAAGGAATCAAAAGTCAATCTTTTTAGCTATTTTTCATCTTCAACTCCAACAACTTCTCTATTTTAGAAAACCCTATTTTAGAGAATCATGATCATTCCTTGTATTCTTCTATATAATTATAGAGTTTACTACAAATATGAAGAATTTAAGTTTCTCTCTCTTCACATTCCTCATTTTGGAGAAAGTTTTAGGAAATTTGTTGAGCAAAACACCTAAAATCTTCTCTAAAATGAAGAAAATCAAGAAAATAGAAAAACTGTTGGAGATGCTCTAATATCATTGGACTGGCAAGGGGCGAGGTTACAGTAATAATATCTGTGAATCATATAGAATGGTGGCTGTAATTATCTTCCATCGGGTTGGGGAGGGTCAAATAATGGAGGCCTAGCTAGGTCATATTTTTTCATTCGCCATCGATCATCATCATCATTTTCTTCTGGTTGTGTGCTCCTTTGCTTTGCGTAGTAGGAGTTTACGGGTTACCTTACCATCATATCCACTCATACATGCAGTCATGCAACTATCTTCATTTACTAATTACCGGGCATTTCAATTGGATATCGATCTCACTTACGCCCTCCTTTTTTCCTTTTTCTCACTACCAAGACAAACACTTTAGCCGACGAAAAATTTTCGTCGGCCTGTTAACTTAATTCGTAGGCTAAGATCTTAGCCGACGAATCATCGTCGGCTAAGATTTCGTCGGGAAAAGGTCGTTTGCGATGACTTTAGCCGACGAAAAAAAAATTTCTTCGGCTATAGTCCCACAGTTTAGCCGACGAAAAACATGTTGTCGGTTTTTTCCCAGACTTTAGCCGACGAAACAATTAAGATATTCGTCGGCTAAAGTCTGTAATAAAATTTTTTTTCCCAGACTATAGCCGACGAAATATAGTCTGTTTCGTCGGCTAAACCTTATAAAAAAATTAAAAAATAACTATAGCTGACGAAATATAATCTGTTTCGTCAGCTAAACCTTATAAAAAATTTAAAAAAATAACTATAGCCGACGAAATATAGTCTGTTTCGTCGGCTAAACCTGATAAAAAAAATTAAAAATAACTATAGCCGACAAAATATGCCATAATTCGTCGGCTAAACCTTATAAAAAAATTTAAAAATACTATAGCCGATGAATAAACCTTTAAATATCGTCGGCTAAACCTTTAAATATCGTCGGCTAAAGTTGCTGGTTTTTGAAAAAAAAAACTGCAGAAACTTTCGGGCACCTCCAATCAGCACCAAAATTTGATAGAATCTTCCTCTCAACATTTCAAACAACTTTCTAGAAGAAGTCGAAGCCCAATTCTAAGCCTAAACAGGTCAATTGAATACAAAATATAAAATCCCCAATTTTAAACCCTAAAAACTTCAAATCTTCGATTCTCCTCACACACACCGAATCGAGCTACCAAATTCTAGGGGAATGTAGTACTAATCAAAGTCAACTTATCCATATATAGAACGCACCAAATGGTGACTTGAGGAAGGAGAAATTCGATCGACACCGAATCCGATCCGGCGGAGTTTTGGAGCTCGATTTATCCCTCACGGTGGCGCCACTCGATGCACCACCTGTCCAACAATGAAGTAGAGACGACGGCGAAGCTTTTGGGACAAGTGTGGCGGTCTCCGGTGGTATGACGGCGGAGCTAAGCCGAGAAGAAAATATGGCAGGCGAAATAGACTTTTTACCATCCACCTTCGGTAAAACTCCTATATAAAGAACTTTAGCCGACGAAATTCTTTATTTTCGTCGGATAAACTCTTTTGAAAATTTTGGTTGAAAATTTTGAAAATTTTTCGATTTTAACCGACGACTTTTCATATATTTTCGTCGGCCAAAGTCCTTTGAAAATTTTCCTCCAAATTTGGTTTACTGCCCAAAAATTTTTGACCTTAGCCGACGACTTTTTTAATATCTCGTCGGTTAAAGTCTATAAATTCACGAAAACGCTCATATCTCCCTCTATATTACGTAATTTGGTCAAACCTTCCACACGAAAAACTTTCACGTAGATGAGACGCAACCGCCTATATAAAAATTTTGAGACATTTACCTTCCAACGATAGGGCTCCCCATAGGGAATAATAACGGTAAATAGGGTTGACCGCTACTATTGGCATCGAGATTTTACCCGATTTACGTGATTTTTGAACCATAACCGTATTTCACCATTCTGAATACATCTTATTTCACAAGATTTTTGATAATTTTGCTTCATATATAGAGTTGGTTCACAAAGTTGTATAACCTACTAAACAAGTTATACAACATTAGTAGACACATTGTGATTCCGATGACTAAAATTCACAAACCAAAATTCGACCGTCAGATATGATCATTATGACGAAAGATGTCTATGGTAAAAAATTCAACTGGATCCGACAACGTTAAGGACTCGATCGAAACGGTCAACCCTAATTCATCGTCACTTATCACACGAAAACGCTCATATCTCCCTCTATATTACGTGGTTTGGTCAAACCTTCCACACAAAAAACTCTCACGTAGATGAGACGCAACTGCCCATATAAAATTTTTGAGACATTTAACTTCCGACGATAGGGCTCCCCATAGGGAATAATAACGGTAAATAGTAGACACGTGATTCCGATGACTAAAATTTACAAACCAAAATTCGACCGTCAGATATGATCATTATGACGAAAGATGTCTATGGTAAAAAATTCAACTGGATTCGACAATGTTAAGGGCTCGATCGAAACGGTCAACTCTAATAGGAAATAAGAAAACTGCATTTTGAAGCCCTAAACGGACTCGGATAGCCAAAAAGGCCCATACGTCATGGCAACAGCGATGAGTTTGACTCGTAGGGCCGTTACGCTTCCGGAAAGGTATCACAATAGTCAATCGGACACCAAAAACCAAATTTGCAGCATAGTGAATAATAAGGGTAAATTGCATTGACCGCAACTATCGGCACCGAGACTTTACCGGAATACCGTGATATTTCAACCGTAGACGTATTTCACCATTATGGTCTTATCTTATTTCACGACTTTTTTGCGTTTGAAGGTTCTACGTATAGTTTTTTTTCCTAGGTGTGTTGCTGTCCAGATCTGCAAATATAAGGCACTTTAGCCGACGAAATTAAGGCACTTTAGCCGACGAAATTATAATTTTCGTCGGCTAAAGTTCACAGACTATAGCCGACAAAAAAAATTATTCAGACAACGAAATTTTAATTTCGTCGGCTAAAGTGGACCATAGCCGACGAAAATTTTAAATTAGCCGACGAAGGGAAATTTCGTCAGCTAAAGTGGACTTTAGCCGACGAAAAAATAATTCGTCGGCCTGATTTTTTTATTTTCGTCGGCTAAAACCTTTCTTCTGGTAGTACCTATTTTCAAATTTCTAATTACATATGACAGATTAATATTGTGTAAGATGTGTATTAAATATATATGAACATAGTTAAGATGTTTTTACAGAAGAGCTAATTAAGATGAATCAGGTCTGCGATCCAGGTACGTTGTCTCATAATCGTACCAGTGAAGTACGTGGATTGGATTAATTGTATTTATCTTCTTGGAGACTAATATTCTACTATGGGAATGGGAGAGGTTTTTTTTTTTTGTTTCATTAATTTCAAGTTATTTGGCGTTAATAGAATACTCTTGTACTTCGTAGAGTTGTATTGTCTTCTACTAGTCATGTTCACCATCATTAGATCTACATCTAAGGGTTGAGAATAAAATAATTCTACTTAAATTTAATTCTCTCCACCATTGAATTTACATCAAAGGGTGATTGACCATGAATATTTTGGCCAGTTACGTCTTCTACTGGTGTATAAATCTCGCCTACCATGACTTCTTTAGATAAAGTATTAATTAAGAACATAACATTCGTGATGACCTCTCTTTCAACCTTAAGGTAAAAAATCTAATTTAAAACTACTCAGTCATCTATATCATTCAAATTTGGACTACATTCCAATTAATTACTATAGGCATCTATGCTCCATATGATGATCTCGAGTGAGTCGAGTCTCCTCGATCGATAATGTCATACTAAGCTAATTAAACATTGACAAGTAACCAAATTCTGAAATCATGCAATTGCTTAATTAGCACCGGTGCTAGTTGTCTAATGGCCTAATTGCCAAATGCCAATGGCTTCAATTTTCTTCCCGGAAACGGATAAAATTCTGACGTGGATCACCATGCATCAACATCTGATTGATTTGATATTGGCATACGTTCACTTTGTTTTCTGCCTCCTCTATGCCGAGTATGAACAAACGCTAGTGGACCCTAACTCGACCATTGTATTTTGATTCTTGACACCCATTTCTCTCTAGCTAGCTAGGTTTCCTTGGAAACCAGTCATGCATGCCATGATATATTACCTGTTTCACTTATTTGTGTAATAGTGTCGCAACATATATATTGGTGCCCGATCCCACAAACCAACTGTTACGCAGTAATCACTTCAAATAGCGTTGCTTTTTGTCACTAGGTGATCTTGATCAATTCTGGAACCTAGCAACTCAAAGATGATATCAATTGCCAAAACGGCATCTCGATCGGTGATAAAAACCTAGAATCGTTCATGAATAGTTGAATACATGATGATTAACACTAATTCCTTAAGGTTTAGCCAATATATCCTGAAAGGGATTTAATCGATTTGGCTATAGATTCAATTAGCAGCAATAATGGTCTAGTTAGTTGCTTTGAAACAGTTTAAGCTTAGTTACTGCATGTCTGAAAGTCTGGAACAGAGGTTTTCTTTTTCCATTTCTGTAAAAAAAATCTGCCTGTAGCTGAGATCAATATTAGCATAAACATTCTTTGTGGCTCGAAAATCAATCACTGGCACAGAATAAGAAAATTCCTTATAGCAGTGATCACAATCCAAGAACAAATGTCCATGATCAATGTAACTGGAAACTTCGTACGCTAGCAAGGCAATCGAGTATCGATCATGGCTTGGATTTGCTGTAAAGAGATCGATCGAGTTGCGATCAGCATGATTGCTTCTACTACTACTACGTGCCGTTTGGGTCAGATATTTCAGAGTTTCCGATCCCAAAGGCAAATTGCCAAATTATACTTCTCAAAAAAGCTGGCACAACATAGGTGATCGACTTTTTTAGGGTTTGGGCGGTGGAGGTGGGCCACCGGAGTGGATCCACCTAGAGATCCACGGCAGCTCTGCAGTACTTTGCTTCCAATAAGGGAATGACACGTGGCACAAGGTGCGCCGACCACATGGTGTGATGATGGTTCTCTCTGTCAGCATTGGATCGATGTGATTTGGCTCCATTTTCCGTTTGATTTGGTGAGGAATCATGGACGGGTTGGACAGGGTTTCCAATATTCATGACCTATCAAGTTGCTCTATTGTTTTAACTCATTTACCTAATACTATAGCATGGTCGATCGACTGTTTATAAATTGCTGGGTCGGCTGTTTATAGATACAGGTTCGACTGTTTATAAACACAGATTAATAATTTATGGTTTTATGTGTTGACTACTTTTTGGTTCCATCTGTGAAAATTTACTGAACAAAAGACCCCACGAAACACTACCTCAAGAGATTCAAAACACAATTGGTCAAACCCACGTGTCTGAGTTGGAATTCAACAATTATGGTCAGCTTAAAAGGCATTGTCTCAAATGAAATAATTTCAAAGTTAGTTACAGAACAACATCCAGCCACATAAACAACAAAGAAAATGTCTGAAGGAAAAAGAGAAATGGGTGGAACTGAAAGGGCATTATTCACATCAGAACCACAGAAGAAATCAAAAAGGTAAAAACATTATTCATTATAAAATTGTTACATTTCATTTCATTCTGTAATATGAGACATTAATGAGACATTACATGAACCTAGATTTCCCTTTAGTTAAAACACTACAAAAAATGAAAATATGCAGTGATCTTATTTCTTATAAGTTATAACATTATGATTTTTGAATTTAATAAATTCTGGGTTTCCATTTCACATATTCTTCTTTTAAATAAGAATTGTTTTGACAAGTTTAAATTACACACTCAATTCATTTAAATTTAATAAATGGAGCTTATTAATGATCATACCATTGCTTATGGTTCACCATTGTATTTTATTATATGTTGCAACATGATCTGCTGATAAGATTTCAAGTAGTTTCTCTTTTGTCAGTTGTATGACTCTGATTTAATATGACTTCAATTGACAGGCAAAACAATGAAGTTACATCGTCCTCATCAAGCAAGGAGCTGAAAAACGACTAAATATCAATCATTACAATGTATATATCCAACTCTTAGTAGGCTTGGACTGCGTTTTTGGTGAAAAACAGTTAACAAATAGATGGAGCATTCTGTACAGTCAAAATTGGAGCTATATTTTTTATCATACTGCTCCAGACAACACTAAATATTTTGATGTATAGCGTTGTTCCTTTTGTGATAACTCCACTTTTAGAATCACATGTATGTGTAATATACAATGTATTCAAGTTCTATGGAGTACATATCAAAAACCTTTCCATCAATCAACACCGCGCTAAGGCGCGGGTACCTTCCTAGTAGATTTACAGTTTTGGATCTAAATGTCCTTATTCATAGGTGGACTTGGAGATGATCTTTAACTATAGGTTTACTAAGGTTGGAAATGTGGAACCACCAAAATGATCGAGGTGATGTTTAAGTTTGTTTATTACACCTGAAACTAAATCGCATGATAACTTAAGTCAAAATCGTTTCACAATAAACACAAACACAATACTGTAGAATTATAAAACTAATAGCTTAAAGAGTTTCCTAGCTGCATTAGGTGATTACCATAAGGGCCAGCGTCAATTGAGATTCTATTCACAGTCAACATACTTCACAGCAACACAAATTGCAATCTCACAAAACACATAACCAAGGAAAATCTGCTATGCTATGCTACTTGTTTCTTCACATAATGGGATTGCTATTTCTATATATGAAAAGCGTAGTTAGCATAGGGACTTTCTACTAGTATATATAGAGGCCTAGAAACACAACTCGTGCTCATCCCATAAGGAGTCCGAGTTTTACTTAATGTTTATCAGATACAAGTCTTTACGTTTATCTCAAGAACTCAATGTTGATCAGGTTAATCAACTTGATAATTCTCCAACTTTTAATGTGAGACATACATCTCAATAGGTAACAAGATAGAGTTTTACATTTATATTTTTACTGATTATATTCAAGTTAATCTCAAAACTAGTTTACACAAACAATGATATATGTAGTGTCCAATATTGTTTTCCAACATTGATACCTTGATTCTAAACATTAGCCGTAGCGGAACTAAGTAATTTTCGACGATCTAGAATACAACATCACATATGCATCCATCAAAGTTAATAGTATTCATTGTATTTACTCTACTAGCTAGCAAAATCATGCTTTTAAATACATGAATATTAATGTAGCTACAGAGGTTAATGCGGATGAAAATCCCATGCAGAAAATATAAGTAAAGTACGATATAGTTCAATGTATATACATTTTCACACAAAATATTGATTTGAATAAATAACATGCCATGACAAAAATGTTCAAAATGTACTTAGAAGCTTAGAAGCTATTTCTTGATTAGTAGTTCACTACTTTGTTTACACTAAAGATGGGAAATCGGTATCGATGAGTTTTGATAAACTTGACATTTTTCTTTGCTTATGTAAGTAGGAGGAATCTCATGAAAGATTGATTGCGACATACAGGGACGGATCTAGATACATATGCTCAAGCATCCCCAAACACAAAAGCTTATAAAAAAAACTAGGTGTTTTTGAGAAACATATATATACTCCTATGCAACCAAGCCTCCCCGACTCTTATGCAGCCAAGCAGGGATGGAGCCAGCATTTCAAAATATCCTGGGCTAAATTTACCGTATGAAATATCCTTAAAAAAATTTACCAACATTAATTGTTTCTTTCCAATTAATAATAAACATAACTTGACAATTTAAACTCATATTGGTATTCATATCTAATAGTAGTAAAAAAATATAGATAGATACCTAATTATCAACATTTTTATAGCATGATTATGGTATAAATAAGGCATGCATAAATGGTGTGGAATTAATTATGGGATGACCAAACATAAATTATAAATAGCCAATGAAATTTTTTCTTTTTTGTATAAAATTTGACTGGGTTGTTTGTTAAAAAATCATTGGGTGAGATGATATACATATGTAAAATTAGAAATGGCTGAAAAAGTTGTATATAGCTCTTGTCTATCTTCCATCCTGCAGCCAAGCCTTCCCGACCCTAATTTTTTTATTTCTCTCTACTCTTCAGACTTCAGTTCCTTAGTTCAGGTTCATCTAAACCTCTAACCTCTGCTCTTCAGTTCCTCAGTTCAGTTTCTCTCTACTTTACCATCTCTGCGGCCAAGTCTCCCCGACCCAAGCATCCCCAAGGTTGTACACTTAGATCCGCCACTGACAACATACATTGTCATATCACGACCCTTAAATTTTTACCTTATTTACTAGCTTGGCATTAATAAGAGTTTTACCGTCTTCAATAATGAGCTTTTAGTAAATTGGTCCTTAGAGGGGTTTTTGGGGACGATTATTTCGGAGGATTATTCGTAGGAGAAAAATATAACGACGGTAAAAATAGTAAATTTTAGCTAGTAAAAAATAATTTTTATTAGGATATTATTTTTGGGGTGTTTTATTTTTGGAGTTGGATTTGTTGTAGTGTGGGTTATAAGTTGGACCGGGTGTGGGAGAAGCCCAACACCCACACACACACACTCTCTCTCTCTCTCTCTCTCTCTTCCTTCTCTCTTCTCTCCCGTGGACTCTCCCCGACCCGCTAGAAACCCAACCTTCGTTCGTCGCCGTCCGGCCATCATAGACCGCCGCACCGGTCCCAAACAATCGGCCGTCGACCTAGCTTCCTTCTTGGACCGATGAGAGGCTCCCTAGCGCCATCGTGAGAGAGATATCGGGCCCGAAAGGTCCGACTGCCCAAAGCCCTCCATCGCCGGAACTTCCTCCTCCGGCCACCAATCCGGGCAAGCCTTATATAGTTTTGAAGGTTTTCAACCCAGTTGCCTTGCCCTAGAAGGACTCGGTCCAGTTTCCTTCAGGTGAGGAGAACCGGTGAGTGGAAGTCCTAGGATTTTTTGTAATGTTTTTGTTCGATTGGCATAGTTAGGCTTAGAATTGGTGTTTGTGCTAGTTAGGAAAGTTGTAGAGGAAGTTGAGAGGAAGATGCTGTCAAAATTTGGTAGGCATTGGAGGTCGTCGGAGTCGGCATCCGGCCGCCGCTGTTTAGGGGGTTTTCATGGTTTTAAATTGGTTATATTAAGGGGAGTTATTGATGTGAATTATAGAATTTTTATAGGAGTTTTAGATAGGTTTGGGAATTTTTAAAGTTAGTAATTTTGGCGGATTATTAGGGTAGGATCTGGTCATTGAATTAATATCACATCCCGACCCTTAAATTTTTACCTTATTTACTAGCTTGGTATTAATAAGAGTTTTATCGTCTTCGTCAATGAGTTTGTAGTTTAAATAGTCCCTAGAGGGGTTTTAAGGGACAATTATTTCGGAGGAAATATTCGTAGGAGGAAATTTTGACAACGGTAAAAGTGGTAAATTTTAGCTAGTAAAATGTAATTTTTATTAAGGTATTAATTTGTGGTGTTATTTTTGGAATTGTGTTGGTATTTAGTTGGGTTAGGGGACCCGTTGGGAGGCCCAATTCCCTCCCTCTCTTTTTCTTTCTCTTTCTCTTCTCTCCTCTTCCCCGAATCTCTCCTGCTGCCGGATTTCTTCTCGGCCGTCCGCCGCCGTCCAGTCGCCTGAGACTGCCGCTCCGGTCCCGTTTAGACTGCCACCGCCTCCTCTCCTCACCTGGGCTGGTGACCAAGCCGGTTACGCCGCCGAACAGGGAGGAAACTCCCTTAGCAGCCAGTTGCTCCATTCGCCGGAACTCCCTCCTCCGGCCACCATAGCCGGCGATGCTTGGCTCGTTTGGAAGCTCTCTTCCCGTGCATCAATCCCTCCAAAGGCTTCCCTCCCCCTTGGTCTAGGTAAGGAGATTTTGGTGTTGGAAATTATAAGGCTCATTTGATGTTTTTGTTCGATTGGCCTAGTTAGGCTTGGAATTGGTGTTTGTGCTAGTTAGGAAAGTTGTAGAGGGGGTTGAGAGGAAGCTGCTATTAAAATTTGGTAGGCATTGGAGGTCGCCGGAATAGGCCTCCGGCCGCCGCTGCCGGCGGAGCAAGCTGCGCCGCCGCCGTCGCTGTTTAGGGGATTTTTATGATTTTAAATGTAGAATATTAAGGGAAGTTTAATGATGTGAAGTTTGGAATTTTTGGAGGAGTTTTGGATAGGTTTGGGATTTTTGAAAGATTGGTGAATTTAGCGGTTATTGGGATAGAATTCGACCGTTGGATTTTCCTTATTATTGTTTTAGAACGTTGAAATAAATGAAATAAGGCTGTGGTCAGAGTTTGGCGTGAATCTGATAAGCTTAACCCTAGAAAGGGTAGTGGGTTAGGCGGAAGAGTTTTGGGTTAAATATTTAAGTATTATTTATTCTGAAATTGAAGTGTGATCCTATGCACGGTTTTTGTGCCAGGATTTGAGGAGACCTCACTTGAGTGGTGAATTGGATTTCGTCGGGCTTATGCCTAAAGTTGTGAGTGGACTTTTGTTTTAAAATATATGCATGCGATGATTTTATATTAAATGATTGATTTTATTAAATATCAATTTGTGGAATTTTTTATTTTCGCGAAATCATTTTCAGAAGTAAATGTTCTCATTTTTAATAGCTATCGTGTTATTTGGAAAGTTACCGAAAATGAGATTTTCGGTGGAGTCGTGTGCATATTGCTTTTTATGATAATTGACAATTTTCTTTATTTTTGGAGAGTCACCGAAAATAGATTTTCGGTGGATATGTATATGGATGATTATGAGAATAGTATGTATATAAAGAAATGGTAGTTAGCTATATGTGCTTTTCCACCATAATGAGGAAAAATTCTATTATGGTGCGATGTGAGCGTAAGACGCAATCGTCGTAACCCTATATAAATATAGGGGATATGCGCGTATATATTTATACACCGTCTTTTCCACCATAATGAAGTAAAATTTCATTATGGTGCTTTACTTCATTATGGTGCGACGTGAGCGTTAGACGCAAGCGTCGTACCTTGTGTAAATTTCTATTTGTCTTTGTTGTTTCAAGAAAATTCATACAAGGGATATGACGAGTGTAATACATGCATATTTTATTTTAGCCTGAGAGGCTTCATTTTATTAAATTTGGAGACTAGCCGGAGCTAGTCATGTAATTGTCAATTGATGAGTTGAGAGCTTTTGAGCTGTCGCATGCAGCATATTTTCTATGAAAATTAAATTGGGAATGCATAAATATTCTTATTGAATTTATTTTTGTCTACTCACTCTAACGTTTGTAAATGTTTTCCCCTGAGCCATTCGTTTTAAAAATGCACAGTTTGAAGGATTGTATAGTTGAGGTCGGGCATACATGGAGATGAGGCATAGTCATCATATAGCTTTCGCTTGTTAATTTATTATGTTTCATTTCTTCCTATTAGAGTTGCTCTGAACCTATAAAGGGTTGGATATGAGATTTGTTTAGATTAATAATTAATTTGGGTGGTGTTGTGATTTGGGGAGCACGAAGACTCCAAAAGTTTAAGGTTGGATTTAAATTTTCAGAAGTGTTTGCAGGTTTTATTAGGAAGGGTTGTCCATTTTCAATGGAGGTTATGCCGAATTTTCGGTAAACTTTCCTTGGAGGTGGTCCCCGTAAGATTTACTTCAGGTTTCAGGGTGAAATTCGGGGTGGGTTATGACAATTAATGTTGTTTAGGTTGTGTTAAGGCATCCATTATTTTTTCGGTGAAGTTTGGATCATATTGAGTTAAGAATGGCGAAGTTGGGCAAGGATGAGAGTGGTTGTGGCTCACATTTAATTTTGCATATTTTGTGCAAATATTGGAATTTCGGTTGGGAAATTAATATTATATTTGGAACAGGACATGAGGAGGCTCGAGCGGAAGAGGTCTCAGATCGACATCAGGTTTAGGCCTAATTTGTGAGTAGACTTTTGTTTTAAATAATATGCATATGCTATGATTCATGGTTGCTTAATTTCTTTTGTTGGAGCATTTGACGTCATTTTATTTTGATGATTTTATTTCTTTTGGAGAGTTACCGAAAATAAGATTTTTCGATGAATATAAATATATATTTATGAGAAGAATATGTATATAAATGCTAGTTAGCCATATGTGTCTGTCCACCTTAATGGCGTAGTATATAACCGCATTATGGTGTGACGTGAGCGTTAGACGCAAACGTAGTAGCCCTATATGAGTGTCTAATTCATATAGGGGGTATGGGAACATATTTATATACTCGTCCGTCCACCTTAATGGCGTAGTGTAGTACCGCATTAAGGCGTGACGTGAGCGTTAGATGCAAGCGTAGTAGCTTTGTATGAATTTCTATTTTTCTTATATTTCCTTCATAGAATTCATACAAGGAGTTTGGACGTGTGTAGATATATACATATTATATATATTGATGGATTTATATGATTGAGTTTAAGAGGTTCGATATTAAAGAGATGAAAGTTTTATCGCTTGAGGCATGCATTCAATTTCTTTGAAAATTTAAATTGGGAAAGCATAAATATTTTTTATTAAATTAATTTTTGTCCACTCACTCTAACTGTTTCAAATGTTTTTCCCTAGGCCCGTCGTTTTAAAATGCCCAGTCTGCAGAGTACGGATTAGTTCTAGTAGGAGGCGAGGCATAGTCACCCATTTCTCCACCACCTTTCATCAGTATGTTACCTGTTAACCTACCAGCATATTTTTCTTGCTTCCTCTAGTTTTTAGCAGCTCTGAATACCTTGAGGATATTGTATATTAGATCGGTTGTGTGCTAAGTCTTAAATTTAAATTTGGAATATTCGAAGGTTGAAGTTTGTTATTATTTGGATATTTATATGATGGATTAGAAGATGGTTTTATTATATTGTTGTGGTGGAGTGGGGAGCAGGTGACTCCAGCAGTTGTGGATGGTGTTATGTTGTTATAGGAGTGTTATCTTTGAATTTTTCAGGTTAGGGTTGTCCATTTTCAAGGAAGATTCTGCCTAATTTTTGGTAAATTTTTCTTGGAGGTGGATCCCGCAAGACTTATTTTGGGTTTCAGGGTGAAATTCGGGGTGGGTCTTAACATACATGATGTTTATGACTCTTGTTGCAATCTATAGAAGAAATATTAGTTCTGATTATTCTTTATTGTATGATTGTTCACTAATGGGATTGCCTTCAATCCTTCATGAATCATGAGCATGGTTGCTGTGGTATTTTCCCCATCATGAAATATTGGATGAAATCGTCTCAAGAACTTCAATTAAAAGATTTTTGATTTTCATGGGCTACCCAAAAGCTTCTCCCGACTGGGCTTATTGGACTCTTCGGGCCAGTAGACCAATTGGCGGTTATTAATGAAAAGGATTTCATTAATAATCATTGTCCGAACTCTTTCTTTTTTCTTTTATTAGAAGGAATCATTATCCAAACACAAGTCAATCGAAGAACCAAAAGCCAGTGACCCTATTTGCAAGAACCATAATTTACGATCGTAAACAGAAAGCTACTTCCCTAATTTGCTGACTCGTTTAAGGCCCAAACATGCATTGTGATGTCGGAGTCGGACCATATAGGCATTTCCTTTCTCGCACACAAAATTATCGCACATACCGATTAATTGTAGGGTTAATTACATAGAAGTTCACTTTTAAACATTTTATTTCATTTCATATAAGTCCACCCAAACATTTTTACTCACATAAGTTCACCTAAGCCTAAATAGGGTTTTATATTAGGTATAGAAGTTGAACAAAATTACAGACTGTCATCCAACAAAAAAAATTAGATTCTCTCCCTTATATTTACAAGAATGTCACTAGTATAAAAAATCAACAACCTCTCTCATCTCGGAAAAGTCTCTGACCGACCTCCGGTGAGGTTTCCGACCAACCTCCGACGATTACAAAAATTACTACCACCAGCTACAAAAGCTACTACTGTGAGGTTTCCAATGAACATAAAAGCTACAACCACAAACTACTACCACTAACCACAAAAGCTACTACCACAACCTACAAAAGCTACTACTACAGCTTACAAAAGCTACTACTGTGAGGTTTCCATTGAACACAAAAACTACTATCACCAATCACAGAAGCTACTACCACCAGCTACAAAAGCTACTACCACCGCCTATAAAAGCTATTACCGTGAGGTTTCTGACGAACACAAAAACTACTACCACCAGCCACAAAAGCTACTACCACCGCCTACAAAAGCTATTACCGTGAGGTTTCCGACGAACACAAAAACTACTACCACCAGCCACAAAAGTTACTACCATTAGCTATAAAAGCTACTACTATCAGCTACAAAAGCTACTACCATCGCCTACAAAAGCTACTACTGTGAGGTTTCCGATGAACACAAAAACTACTACCACCAGCCACAAAAACTACTACCACCAGCTACAAAAACTACTACCACCGCCTCCGACAAACACAAAAAATAGTACCACCAGCCACAAAAGCTACTATTACCATCTACAAAAACTACTACCACCACCTGAAGCCAACTTAAAGTCGTCTGGCGGCCATCAGATCAGCACATGCCATGGCAGCAGCCTCTAGCTCGTTGAAAGTCACCAAAATCCTCAACAGAAACACAAAACACTCCATTCAAAAACTCATACGTCCATTGATTCATCAAACTCCACAACTAAATTAGCAGTCAGTGATGCGTGATCAAGACTGAACTAGAATAGAAACGAATCAGAATACTCACAAAACCATAGCCCTTGGATCGGCCGGTGTTCTTGTCAGTCCGCCGGACACCTCACTGACAAATCACCTTCGTCGTCACTGTCTTGAACTCATACGGGAAGGTGCGCAGACGAAGATGACGATGACAGTCGACGTGCCGAGGCCGATCGGAGAAGGTGCTGCCGGCGATGACGATGGGATGATCGGAGGATCGGACGAGGTAGAGGTCTCGTTGTTCAGATTTGAAGATCTGAGATCGATCCATTACGGCTCATCGACGTTCGGGTCGGCTCCAGACTTCGATGAGATCGAGGACACAGAGGCGGCGCGTTGCTATTAGCGGCGACGATGTGCCAAGGATGAAGGATACGACGTGGAGGCTGTATAAGGCAGCGGAGGCCCTAAGGCTTAGATTTCCAGTGAGGGATTTAGGGCTCTAGTCAATTTCCGGAGGCCCTCCACGCCGGAGAGAGAGAGATATCAACGGAGAGAGAGA
>NC_020493.1:1535436-1564698 GCF_000184155.1 Fragaria vesca subsp. vesca | reverse complement strand
AGATCAGTGGTTGAATGATAGCTTAACAGTGTACCTTGAGAAAGATGTGTTCAATGCCATTGACAATGAAGTTATAATTCAGCGATTTCAAAACATGGCACCTCGTCGAGGACAACTATAGGTACATCTGCCCTATTGTTTCTGGTTTTAGTTGTTTTTTGTGACGGAAACAATTTTTTTGTAGTAGATGGATATATGAACCTTTTTATACATTTTGTGCTGAATTGAATTGATGCACTTTCAAATATGGAAAGCTATATGGTGTCTATATACTTATTTCTCAAAGAAAATTTTTGTGATCATTAAATTGTGCCCTCAGTCATATTAGTTTCTGCCTCCGCCACTGCATGGAGCGCATCGTGTTACGTCTCATTTCCATCATGAATTCCTAATCGGCGCATCAGGCCTTAAAAGCTTTCTATTCATGCAAGGATTTTCTGTTATCTTTCAGTCTCTTTGGACCCTCTACGGGCATGCACTTCATTTCTATGATCGGTATGACCAGTATAAATACACTAAAACCCTAATCTCTTACACAAGGGATTTAACAGACAACACACCGTGACACCGTTATTATTCACACTATTCACTCACCACTCCCAAAAGAGCCAAATCTTTATAAACCTCGTGACAGTCTGATACTCAATAATCTTGAATCGTGTTGTGCGTGAATGTCAGCGCAATTGGCACATTAGTGACCTCCACGTTCTCCTCCCTCACTTGCATTTCGGATCACCACAAGACCCTTTCTCTCCCTCTCTCAGCTCAATAATCCCAACCCATCAGCCTCTCTCTCAGCCTTTTGAGAATTTCAACAACAACCCACCACACAAAAAGCCAAGCAGACAAAATCCCAATTCTCCCTTTTGCTTTATTCCTCTGCTTCTGCCCCTCTCTCCTCTCCTTTCTTTCTGCCTCTGAATTCTTCTTGGGTTTTCTGAAACCACCGCAAATTCTCTCACTTTCTGTTATTCTGTGCCGATTTCCCAACTGGGTTTCTCTCATTTTGCTCCTCTGGTTCATAAAGCAAGAAGCTTTGATTATGGTTTTTGTTCTGTAATGGGTCTCTTTGTTTCTTGTGAAAAGTGGTCATAGCTAAGTTGGTGTTTTCGGTTCTTGGGGGCTAGTCTTGTTTTTTGAGTTCAAAGGAAAGACATGGGTGGAGGGCAGAAGAGTGACAAGGAAAAAGTGGAGGAAGAAGAAACTGATAATGAAGCAGGTGAGAGAATTACCAGACAGATGAGCGAGACCTCTGTTTCTGCAGCTGAGGATGATGATGATGAAGAAAACAGCAATAAAATCCAGTTGGGTCCTCAATGTACTCTCAAAGAACAGATTGAGAAGGATAAGGTGTGTGTGTTTTTACCCTCAAAGATTGTATCTATTTCTTTTTTGTTGAATTATTAATGGGTGGTTGACTTTGTTTTTTCTACTCTGGTGGTGGTTGACTTTTTTGTATCAGGATGATGAGAGCTTGAGGAGGTGGAAAGAACAGCTTCTTGGGGCTGTGGATTTTGAGAGTGTTGGAGGTATCAAAGTTTTATAGAATTGCATTTCAAATATCTGAATTTGACATCTATTTTCTTTTTACTGTTGATGATGATTTGCCAAGGAGCAAAGTGGTTCTGAAAATAATTGGTGCGACTTTTTTCTGAGACTGTTTCCTTCAAGGTTTTGTCTTTTTCTTGCTTTAATAATGATTCCTTATCTTAAGAATAGTATTGATCACTATGGAGACTCGAAGTTTTCTTGCTATGCTTGTTCGTAAAGATACTATAATGCCAGAATTGTGAGTGTTTTCAATTTGATTCTTATAATTCCACTATCACTTGTCTTCTTACTTATATAGGGAGGTAGAGAAAAGACTACAGATCATCTTAGACACTGTTAGACATATGCCTATATGTAAACTTAATTTTGATTGAAGCCCTTTGATGTAAATATGTGATGCAATCGCATTATGTGTGGCCAGCCTATAATGTGCAAGTACTTTGTTAAATTTGGAATTAAATGATTATGTGCACCAGTTTGCTTTTCGATCATACATGAATCAGAACCCTTCATCACCCTTGTCTCAGAATTTAACCATTTCTAAAACCTGCCATTTGATGTTGCTGTTTGTGGATGGTTTAAAGTTAAATCCCAACCCCATTCTAATAAGGAAGAACTTGCTGCATTGGGATCTTTGTATGGTAGAAATTTAGTATAATTTCTGCAGTTCTTCATTTAAGGAATTTAATGATTGCTCACTCATCTTTCATTTCACTAGAGTGTTCCAAGCTTCCAAAGCTTGTTTCCTCCAATCTTATAGAAAGTAAAGAAGAGGAATCTGTCATATTGCTTTCTTTTCCCCCTCATTCTGCATTCAAGTAACTATCACAGTCGGTCATCTGTATTAGATAATTCTTCAAAGTATCATTCTTCACTAATTTCATAATAAGCCTGTATATATGGAAATAATTATTTGGCTTTCTGCAATCCAAGTCTCTTTCTCTAGTATCTTAAACTCTGATGAAAATGAATTTCAATATAAAGTATTCGCTATCCATCTGTTTTTCTCTTTTGTTTAAATCATTTTATTGTTTCCTTCTTGCTTATGCTGCTTCTTTTCTTCTTTTACTACAGAAACTCTTGACCCAGAAGTAAAGATTAATAGCCTCTCAATCCTCACTCCTGACAGACCCGACATTGTTCTTGAAGTTCCGGAAAATGGAAAACCCAAAGGCTTATGGTTTACCCTGAAGGAAGGTAGTCGTCACAACTTGAAATTCTCCTTCCAAGTCAGCAATAACATTGTATCCGGCCTCAAGTACACCAACACTGTTTGGAAAACTGGTGTCAAGGGTAATTAATTTGCATCTTAATTCTTTTCCAAAAGTTACTTTGAAACATCATGCACTTGGACTGGTCCATTCACACGGATTATAATTTCAGTGGACAGCACAAAAGAGATGATTGGAACCTTCAGTCCTCAGCCAGAGCCATACACACATGTGATGCCAGAAGAGGTCACACCTTCCGGCATGTTTGCCAGAGGATCATACTCTGCAAGATCAAAGGTAAAACTGGACCAGTTAATACTTACAGAAGAGTGCAGTATTTACCATTTAATTTAGCAGTCAAAATTGCTTTCAACCGATTGAAGATTTGAAGTACGGTTCAACTGTAATATAGTCATAACTCCCAAGTCTCATTCTGTTCTCTTCTGATCTGTTTTTTGTAGTTTCTCGACGATGATAACAAGTGCTACTTGGAAATCAATTACACCTTCGATATTCGAAAGGAATGGGCTGCGCGCTAGCATATCTCTTTCATCCAGCTGATGTTCTTACTCCGCAATTACTTTTGAGATTTTTCCTATTAATGACATCCACTTACTATTCACTTACATGGTTATGTGAAGTTAATTACTAGTTTTTCTTCTGCATGTGGTTAATTTTCATAACACTGGATTGCAAGGAAAGAGAGAGATTGTTTTTGTGAGGGGATTCTTTGGTTACGTTACTACCTGTAATAAAAGATGAGCTTTAGATTGTATTTTTGATACTAGCATTTGTACGGTGTTTTGGTTTTACTATCTGGTAACAAATGTTTGCAGTCTACATTTCTTTGGATTCTTGAGCCGAAGCTAACTCACACATGCTTTGCTTTATCTCTGAAATTATCTCCAAACGGGTCTTTCCCAACTGATATCATTGATAATAATCATAGTATTCGGCCATGCTGAAGGTCAAATTGATCATAGCTCATTAAACAGTTGGGCAATATGAGCTAAACTTAATCGACAATTATTCTTTTTTGAACACGATTTTAAGAAGCCATTGTTGCATTGAGTTGGTGAATGATGCTTGCAATTCACACAGGCATGAGTTTATTAATACTGAGTTCAGATTCCAGGTGAGCATTCCTTTTCTAGTATGAAAACAGGGCAGGGGTTGTACTGTTCAGAATAGTCATTCTCAGTTGAAAGTGGCATTGCCCTTTTAAATGAGGAAGATGGTGTATAAGGTTCAAAGATCAACAACCATAGATGAAAGGAACTGACAAGACTGATTGGTATCAGAAGAATCAGCATGATTGAGCTATCTCAGCTGCACCTGAAAATAACCCATCATCCTCTCACCTTTTGACTCATAACATACATATAGTCTTGTCACTTGTAACATTGATGTTCTTGGACTGGTGATTGCGCTCTTCCTCCAAGATTTTTTTTCATAACTTGTATTTCAATGCAAATGTGTTGATTAACTTCTTCTTAGAGGAAAAGGTAATGCAAGCTTGACATGTAGTTGAAAATGTAAATAGATGTAAGGTAGCTCATGTGCCAAACCCCAAATCCTAGCCAACTATTAGATTGAAAATTGCCACCACCTTCCCCACCTCTCTTTCAAGTCAAAGCAAAGATCACCAATTTGATAGATTAATCCATGCATTAAGCTGGATTTGACCGCTAATTCCAATGACTTTCACATGCCTAATATAGAATTTATTAGACAACAAAATCTTACGGTAATAGAGATATATTACATCAAAATGATCAAATAACAAAAATGTAAAAAATGTTAAGAATCAAACTCTAAAATATTTCAATGCTAGACAAACCACGTAATCCCCCATCGAAGAAAAAGACAAACCACATAATCTGACCATTCAGGCAACTCTAGATTTTGAACAGGCAGAACAGCTAATACAAATCAATACGTAACCATCACGACCAAACCACACAATCCTTTTGATGATTTTCAGAAAGCTTCATTGAATGGAACATGAACTAGAAATAATATTATGTTATTTTATTCATCATCAAATTTGGTGTTCTAAAATAAGACCGTCCAACTCGCTTAAACGGTGCCGGGGACCTAGAAGTCTGTCCACCACCCGAGTAGCGCCAAGCTAGTTTTTGAAATTGGATATATGCAGTGTTTTAAAATAATGATGCCCAACCCGTTTAAAAGGCGCCTAAGTGCAACAACCTTGCCCACTGCCCAACTATCGCCTAATGAGTTGTCAAACATGATCAAATATCAAATTATACCATCTTATAAAGTTACTTTTTCCTAAATGTTGGTTTTTGTTAAATGATTAAACCTCAACTAATCTGTTTTGAATCGAATACATGACTTTTTATTTACAAGAAGAGACTCATGCCACTGGAGTACTCATTTCTAATTAGACATGGATAATCAGTGTTTTATGTAATAGCTAAACGGGAAGGTGAATAATGCGGCGGTGGGTGTGTCGGCGGGAGTATTGAGAACGACAGGGGAAAGAGTGTCGTAGGCTTAGAAATTTGGACCGCAAATATTAACGGCGTGCCGTAATTTCTCGTGAGCCAAGTGCGCATGTTTGTCGAATCATTTGGCTCACAGTTGGCACCGTAAACTTTTGTTGCAACAACCAGACAGCAAACTTCTGTTGGCCCAAATCTCATGTTGGACCCCCCAGTCTAACTATATATGCTTATTTCTCACCACGATATTTTCAGTTTTTATTGCTCACAATCATGCATATGTCTGGTAACTTTTCGTGGTAATCATCATTTTTAAGTTTTAACGTCATAGGATTGATTGAATCACCCCAAAAGAATTAATGCTCACTTCTGAAACTATTCACAAGTAAGAATTTGGAACAATATTGTCATCCCCATAAACTCAGCATAAAGGTGTATAAGAAACAAATATTACCGAATGAGTCAACCTTTTTAAGAAAAATTTTTCAGCGTTACCGGAGGACCACGTGGCAGTATTGGTTTGTTGTTGTTTTTTAAACCCAAAATAGCGTTACCGGAGAAATATCGTGATTGGTCCTACATTCCAATCAAATGTTGACACTTGGATTTTACTAAGGAAAAAGTACATCAGCTATTTTGCAAAGACAATTTTGGGTTTGTTGTTGCTTTTTAAACCCTAAACCCTAAACTCTAAACCCTAGACCCTAAATCCTAGACCCTAGACCCTAGACCCTAGACCCTAGACCCTAGACCCTAAACCCTAACCCCAAACCCTAAACCCTAGTCCAAACTAAACAAAGACCCATGAAGGTCTTTTCATAAAAAATAGAAAACCTTAGTTTATATTTTAGTTGTAATAAATCCACATGTTAATATTTGATTGAAATGTAGGACCATGTCATACTACCATGTGGTCCTCCTGTAGCATTTAAAAAGTTCTACCTTTTTACGTGATCATATGAGTAAAACTATATTTCGTGGATACTTGTCTTGGATAAAAATTCTTTACTTTGACAAAATATAGGATAAAGTTATGAAATAAAGCCAATTTAAGCACTCATGATAAAAATTCATTCGCGCGATGTACAGTTATATCAACTTGAAAACCCATCAATGTCTCATTCTTGCGGAATGAAACTTATTAATTAGCAGTGCATAATGAAAACTATTAATTAGCAGCATTTTTGCTTATAGTAAACTAAAAAAATCAGTTTATAATAGACAAACTGTTTCTCATTTACCCTAAAGTTTTGATGGTTACTATTCTTTTGCATCTTAGATTTTACAATGTCTTTTGCTTTGAAGCAATGCACCCTGAAAGCTAGCACCGTGTAACAAAACTAAATTCCATGAAAAGCTGAAGAAGTTAAACCCTTTATGTTCTTTTTGACCAGGTGAATCATAATCCTAGCAACACTTCTAGATCTTTTACTCTTTACCAAGAAACATTCTGCAGCCTCTTCCTTTCCTTTGGAGTTTAATGCAGGGAGTCAGGGAGTGAGTAGCTTGTCATTTTCCTACTTCCTCCTACCTCAGACACAACAGTAAATGTTTAAGAAACCTTGTACTTCCACCTCCATTGAAGTTACAAAAGAGAGTAGCAAACCCTCCAAATTCTCATGAGAAGAAGAGTTTAAGATGTCAATGATGGTGTAGAGTGAAAGGGTTTTAGGGTCATTAAAAAAGTGATTAGATGCAAGTGATTCAGAAAGGCCACCTTCCTATTCTTCATGCCAATTAATCTCTTTTATTTATTCTTAGAAGCCTCCTCATTTCCAAACCACCAGGCACCAGCTGGTGCCATCCCCCACTGCATTTTCTTGCTTTTGTTTGTATCTCACCGAAGTTACCACCTTTGCTTTATATAGTCCCAAACCATTTCGGTCTTTATTGCATTATCATCCTCCCTCAAGAACCCATTTTCTCTCTGAGTTCCTCTGCTTGAGGTCAGTGTCCTTTGGTCTCAGGCTGCAGCTTTTTCAGGTTTTTGGGTACATTTTTTACTACTACTCTCAGATTGGTGCTCTTTTCTTAATTGGTATTCTATTGTAGTTTATTTGTGTTATTGTGTGGTATGGTTGGTAGGATTTTGAAATGTGCTGATCTAGATCTGATTTGTTGATGTGCATTGTGTGACTGTGGACTCTTTTTCTTGTTCTTTAGAGATTTCTTGACTTGGGTTTACTGTAAGTGCTCACTGAAATCAAATTTGATCTGGGTTGAGGTTTAGTATTCAGGGTTCAAAGACTGGGAATTGGGTATGTTTTGAGTACTTATTTTGCCTGAAAGTGTTGCTCATTGCTTTTCATGAACTGTTTTCTGTATATTAGATCTTTTATTTAATTGCTTCTACTGGTTTATGGCTCAGTTTTCGTTTTTATAATGTGTTTACAAAGATCTGGATTTCTTCAGTTTGGGTTTTTAGACTGTCAGTCTTGCATAGATTTGTTGAGCTGGGTATTGTTTGAACAATTCTATGGCACCGGAGGAAGGTGAAATGTGAAAAGTTCAGATCTTGGAGTTTTGATTGGAACAAACTGCTGCTCATTGTGTGATTTAGACTGTTACCACTTTTTGTGGAACTGGGACTTATTTCAGTTTTGGCAATTGTTGCAGGAATTTGGAGAGTCTGGTCAGATACTGAAAAGTATCATTCAATTTTTGGAACAATGGAACTTCCTGTGGTTTTCATGGCTCTACTAGTTATGTGTTCATCAGAAGCATATGCTCAAAGTGCCCCATCTCCCTCCTCTCTCACCCCTACTCCTGCCCCGGCACCAGCTCCAGAATTCGTGAATCTCACAGATTTGCTCTCTGTGGCTGGCCCTTTCCACACCTTCCTTGGCTACCTTGAGTCCACCAAAGTGATTGAGACATTTCAAGACCAAGCCAACACGACTGAGGAAGGCATTACCATCTTTGTCCCCAGAGATAGTGCTTTCAAAGCTCTTAAAAACCCTTCTCTGTCCAATCTCACTGCTGACCAGCTCAAATCAATGTTTCTATTCCATGCTCTGCCACATTACTACTCTTTGGCCGATTTCAAAAACCTCAGCGACATGAGCCCCGTGGCTACAATGGCCGGTGGACAATTCACTTTGAACTTCACTGATGTTTCAGGCACTGCACATCTTACCTCGGGATGGTCAGACACAAAAGTGAGCAGCAGTGTGCATTCCACAGACCCTGTAGCTGTTTACCAAGTTGACAAGGTTCTTCTTCCAGAGGCAATCTTTGGCACTGACATTCCCCCAACCGCTGCCCCAGCACCATCTCCGGACATTGCTCCAGCTGCAGACGCTCCAAAAGCTGCAGACAGTGACTCGTCTCCAGGATCTTCACCAGATAAATCTTCTTCTTACAGAATTATGAGTTGGGGTCAATTGGTTTTGGCAATCTCAGGTGGACTGGTCCTGTTCTTGTGAGGAATGGAGCCCTGAAAAATTAAAATCTTTTAAGTTAATTTAAGAGGCGGGTTTATTGGTACTTTGCTCAATTGGTTTGATTTGAGACCATTTTTTCTGGACATATGTGAATGAATCTCTTCTGTTTAAGAGAAATTTGAGTTCTGATATGAGTAAATGGCATTATGTTTGATCTATTGTTTATACAGAAGAATATATGGTTTGTATTCTGTTTCCTATTTGCATAATATTATAAAGATACTAGTATTATGTGAACTCCATTGCCCACTGTTACTGCTTCTTTTAAGCAGATCAAGATCCCCTCATGGAAGTTCCACATGATGCTGAAAGCATGGAAGTAAAAGAAGGTACATATTTGTGGGAATAGACAAGAAAACATATCAATCTCATGAAACTGTAATGAAGCTTTTGCTTCATTGAGGCTCTAGGAAACCCTCCCCCCACCATGAAAGTGATATATGAAGATTAGGGAGGGAATGGCTAGGATACAAAAGAACCTACATTTTCAAGCTTCCACATTATTACAAAGATCAACCCAAAACCCAAACCCTCCCTTTCATCTAGCATATCAAGTTTGTTTCTTGAACAGGAAGTAAAGGCGATATCTCAAAAGTATGCTTATGCATACTCTATGTTAGTGATTTCATATGAATAGTTCGTGAGACTATTCTATGATACTTCGAAGTATTGAAACTCTAAAATCGGAAAATACGTTGTATGAGTGTGTTCACTGTTGATGAGGAATGCTTTGTGTGATTAATAAGCTGATGGTTAAATCTGCATCACGATTCACGAAACTAGTAGCTTGCAAGCAATGACTCCAAGTTTAAGAGAAACAGAAAAATCTTAATGTTGGGCATCTCAGTTTACTTCATCAACACACTGGAGTCAGGTGAATTAGTCCACTATTTTACATCAGCAAAAGTTCGGCCGATCGATGCACTGTCTTGCATTAGATTGTAGCCTCTCTTTTCTTAATAATTGGAAGGTCCAACTAATCTGTTTTGATATGATGAATGCTTAGTGACTAAGAATCAACAAGCATATACTTATGGCATACGACCATAATTCATTGACCTAAATTGCTTCGTACGTAGAACCAATAACTATATGCAAAGTGCAAACAAATGCATTTTACATCTGTTTCTAATCTAAAAAACAACGATTTATTTTGTAAATTGATTACCAAACATGTCATTTTCTCTAGAAAAATGTATTTAGTCTGGGACAATGAAGCCACTAATCGTCACCTCGAAGTTTTGTCTATTTTTATTCACATTTTTACCCTTACTTCAATCAAGGATCTAGCTACTTTTGTTTTTGTTTTTCTTTTTGTTTTTGTATCGAGATCACCGGTTTTTATAAAAGTTTTCTAGGGTCATAAATTAATCTGTGACTAGATGTTAAGAATAGATTGAGATTTAACTTCAATTAATGTCGGTATGATTCGAACATGGGTCTGAAGATTCTATGCCTAGGTTCTTACTAACTCGACCACGCGTATTGGTTAGCAGACAGTCTGATTAGACGGTCCAAAACTCGTACAAAACGTGTGAGAAAGACTGGTTTATTTTTACTCTCAAGTAATTTCAAATCCCATTTTGGCCTAAGCTTCAAAAATTGGATACCAAACGGACGTTCCCACGAAAATTGTATGAAAAAAGAAGGATGTGGTGTGTTTACATTCAATATTATTAGGCATTTCCCTTGAGAGAGACAAAACTGAAGCCTCTCCCTCCTCTGCTTTCCCACTCCCCTGTCTCTTCGCGCGTCCGATCGCCCTGCACCTTTTTCTCTCCTCTCTTTCTTTTTCTTTCTTTCATCAAAACACACACGCATTCCTGCCCTCTCTCTCTCCATTTATGAAACCACGACAAAACACAATGAGATACTCTTTCAATCTGAGTTTTGGCTTTTGAGCCAGCTTCATCTGTTTTAAGGTACATGGATACTCATTTGTGTTTCCATTTTTTTGTCTGTCTGATTTCCATTTTTGGGTCAATCATAAAGACGCGTTCTTTGATTGCATGCACGTTGATTTCCATCTATGACATATTGACATTGTTCCTCAATTGGTGTTTTTTTTTTTTTTTTTTTTGATATGTGTGGATCTGGTGAGGGTAATTCCTAGAGCATTTTAATGTTTAGGTCTGTGTATGACTAGTTGTGATTGTTTTTGGATGATCAGGGTTAGTTTTGCGCACAAACAAAGGACAAGATGTCTAGCTTTGTGGGTGTTGTTGTTAATGATACAGAGCTGCAGGCTCAATTCACCCAAGTTGAGCTTCGTACCCTCAAATCAAAAGTAAGCTTCTATTCTGATTTGTTCTCAAAACGTTACTTTTCTGTTGTGTAGAGTTCTGAAAATATATATGTATTATGAAAAAAATTACATGATCGAGTAGTAATTTTGTGGTGATATGTGAAATGGGATTTGTTATGATTTTGTGGTGATATGTGCAATGGGGTCTGTTGTGTTGGTTGTAGTTTCTCTCAACTAAGACTCAGAATGGCCGCGTCACGGTTAAAGATTTGCCGGCTATTTTTGCAAAACTGAGGGCTTTTACTGAAACGTTCTCAGAAGATGAGATTAAGACCATGTTGGAGGAGTCAAATTTGGACAGTGGTGAAGATCTTGAGTTCGAGACCTTTCTGCGGGTAAGTGTCTGAAGCATAGGTAATTGATGTTGGTAGTTGGAACAAGGATTTGGTTTAGCTAAATTGAAACAGATTCAACAAGTGGGATCTTGTGAAATTAGCAAACCAGAAGTTTGTTATTTTTAACTGTACATCAAGTACTAACATTTGTTGGATACAATGGTATGGTATGAAAACTGACCGTGTTTGGCAGGCGCATTTGAATTTGCAAGCCCGTGCAGTGAAAAAATCTGGTCGTACTGGTGGCGGTTACAAAAGGGTGACTTCATTTCTCAAGGCAACCACTACAACTGTTCATCACTCGATCAATGAGAATGAAAAGGCTTCTTATGTCGCCCACGTTAACAGCTACCTGGCAGAAGATTCGTTCTTGAAGAAGTATCTTCCATTAGATCCAGCTACAAATGCTTTATTTGATCTTGCAAAAGATGGAGTTCTCCTTTGGTAAGGATGCTGGAACCACTCCACAATTTCTGTTCAATATGTTGACAAGGCATTTTCAAGTTTGTTGATTATTTTAGTTGCTTCGTGTAGTAAGCTAATCAACATAGCAGTTCCTGGGACTATAGATGAGCGTGCTATCAACACTAAAGCAGTCCTTAATCCATGGGAGAGAAATGAGAACCATACACTTTGTCTTAATTCAGCAAAAGCTATTGGCTGCACTGTGGTTAACATTGGCACTCAGGATTTGGCTGAAGGAAGGGTAAGTTTAGCACCATGAGCTCCCCATTAAAACTTCTTAGTCTTCCAACTTGGTCTTAGCTTACCACTTTTTCTTAACTTGCTATCATATCCATACTTTGCAGCCTCATCTTCTGCTCGGCTTGATCTCTCAAATAATCAAGGTATTGAGTACTGATCCCTTCTTGCCCCTGTGTCTCTTAGCTTGCGCAAACCGTAATGCCTAAAATTTGGTTTATGAAAGCTTAAACTACTGACTCATCCTTTCATTTCGTGGAAATATCAGATTCAACTGTTAGCTGATCTTAATCTCAAGAAAACTCCACAGCTTGTGGAATTGGTGGATGACAGCCAGGTCACATAGTTTATATATGTTTCTTTTGAGGCTTGGTTAAATGAGGGTGGATTTTCTGTGGTTAGACTGTTACATTGTTACATATGTTGATGATTTACTTCAGATGTTCTGTTAATGGACAGGAGGTGGAGGAGCTCTTGGGTCTACCACCAGAGAAGGTTCTACTGAAATGGATGAATTTTCATCTGAAGAAAGCTGGATATGAAAAACAAGTGACAAACTTCTCTTCTGATATCAAGGTAAGAGCATGCTGACCGATTAGATTGAGGATGAGCACTGTATGCATCAGCTTGATTGCAACAATGTTTCTTCCATTGTGATCAGTTTCATAATGTAGACACTGAAATGATCAACATTTCATGTAACCTTCCACATTTTTGACTGGTATGGTCCTTTTTATGTGGACAGATCTGATGCAAAATGCCACTTATCTGTTTCCGTACTTTACCAATATATCTTAATAAATGTTATTTTTCCACAAATGCAAAGTACTTACATCTCCACAAACTTCCATGTTGTAAGTTGGCATGGCTAAATGACTTGGCGAGTTTAGAATGAGAATAACTTTTTTTGATTGAATGTATTTGCATGCAACTCTTCATTTAGGGACACTCTCTTAGAAACTTTTATATGTTTCTGCATGCTCCTCATCATCACATTGTATTTTGGTCACTGTACCACTAGAATTTGTTGCTTCTTTGCATATAAAGCAAATACTTTGAATTATTCAACATGATTTTCTTGTCTAAGTATGTTATAGGGTATCTTTCTTTTTAATTTTGTTTTTTTTTATTTATTATCTTTGAACCACATATCAATTTTATGCTTTTGCAGGATGGAGCGGCTTATGCTTACTTGATTAATGCGGTTGCACCCGAGGTCTCAGGCCCAGCTTCCTTGAATACAAAAGATCCTATGGAAAGAGCAAAAATGGTTCTTGAGCAAGCTGAGAAATTGGAGTGCAAAAGATATCTCACTGCTAAAGACATTGTTGAGGGCTCACCAAATCTTAATCTTGCATTTGTTGCACAAATCTTCCAGCACAGGCAAGCAAGAATAGTTCAAAAGTGCTTTTGTTTAAACCTGCAATATGAAGAGTTGTTTCCTCTTTTGTTCACTTGCATAATTTTCATTCTGAATATGAAGAGCTGTTTCCTCTATCATTAATCACCATCCTTTATTCCTCTAGAAATAATATGATGTTCTCTGTTTAAATTATTTTGTCAATGTGAAACATGCAACTGCTGGTACCCTGGCCACCCGGTAAACACATCTATTGGTGTTTTAACTTACTTTTCCTTCTCTTTCACTTTCATGCTCCTGATTTCAATTTTTGTATTCCACAGTAATCTGTATAATGCCTAGTGCTTTTTTGTGCAGCGCAATATTTAGTTCTTCCTGAACTAATTAATGACCCTGGTGCATATTATTGAAATCTGTATGTATGCCGTGTGCGTTCTCTGCAGGAATGGATTGACTGCAGATAGTAAAAAAATATCGTTCGCTGAGATGATGACAGATGATGCACAAACTTCTCGGGAAGAGAGATGCTTCCGACTGTGGATTAACAGCCTTGGAACTGCAACCTACGTTAACAATCTTTTCGAAGATGTTAGAAATGGGTGAGATTTTGTATCCATCCTCCCTCTGACTCCATAGAAGCACATGCATTCTAGCCTGGTTAACTTGTGATTGAACTATATACCTTTTGCATGCAGATGGGTTCTTTTGGAACTGCTTGACAAAATTGCTTCTGGATTAGTCAACTGGAAAACAGCCTCAAAGCCTCCAATAAAAATGCCATTCAAAAAGCTTGAGAATTGTAACCAAGTTATAGCGATTGGGAAGGAATTAAATTTCTCGCTTGTGAATGTAGCTGGTAATGATATCGTGCAAGGAAATAAGAAGCTCATACTGGGTAAGTCGAAAAGTTTTCCTTTACAGTTTCTTTTGTTGAAAACACAGCAACATTAAAAACTTACTAAGTTGTGAATTGTGATACACACTATAAGAATTTTATGACATGACTTCGAAACAAATATTGGGCTTCTAATAGTAAGTTGTGCTTTTCTGTTTAGGCGTTTTATTTTGAGGATTTCTACTGTTTTCTTAATTCATAGCTTAATAAACATTTGGAGATACTTCTTGGGCAGAGAAGTGAATTTGGAAGCCATTTTATAGCTCTATTTAATGTTAAGTACCCCCTTTCCCCCAGCTTATTTGTGGCAGTTGATGAGGTTTAGTATGCTTCAACTCCTGAGAAACTTGAGATCACATTCCCATGGTAAAGCTGGTAAAGAGATAAGTGATGCTGAAATTCTAGACTGGGCAAACAAAAAGGTGAAGAAGGCGGGTAGAACCTCCCAAATGGAGAGTTTCAAGGTAATCTAATACAATGCTCTTTAGTTTTGACAAAAAGATGACATCCATCTCTTAGTTGGTGATCAATTTAGCGTCTGTGGTTCTCTCTTGAACTTTTAGGATAAAAACCTCTCAAGTGGAATTTTCTTCCTCGAGCTTCTTAGTGCTGTGGAGCCAAGGGTGGTCAATTGGACTCTTGCCACCAAGGGAGAAACTGGTATATCATTTTGTCATTCATCGCATGGTTTAGTTTTGGTATTTTTTTTATTATTGAAAAACTTGTAGGCCTGTTGAATTGGATTATCAGAAGTTTAATTGTTGTTTCTCAAGAAATGAAGGTATTAAGCTCACAATTTGTGGGCTTCCTAGGGACCGGAACAGCTTACTTATGCATGATGAATGACACTCTTAAAAAGAAACATGGGGAAATGTTCAGTTGATCTAATAAGTTATATTTCCTTTGTTATTTGTGAGTTATTTTACTTCATCACCATCAACATTGCAGAGGAAGATAAGAAGCTGAATGCAACATATATAATTAGTGTCGCTCGAAAGCTTGGTTGCTCCATTTTCTTGTTACCTGAGGACATCATTGAGGTAAGGATATTATAGCTGTAGTAATGACTATTTATCCATCTTATGACTCATATATATAAGCATCAATGGCTTTTTATCCATTAGATCACTAGATCCCAAAATTCTGAATTGAGAGCAGCATATTGAAGCATTACTATGTACTCTAAATTCATAAAAGTATCTTTAATGTTCGTTGGGCCAGTTCATTGAGCTTGTTGCTGTGTCCCTTACAGTTCATATAACTTAACCTCTGTCATACGTGAAAATAATTTTGTAAGCTGGTGTTGCCGAAATTCTGATTTGTTTGTCCGTTGATACTCAGAACTACTTAGGCAAAGAAAGACCATTAGATGATGTTTGCAACTTTCTTCTGAAGTTCTAGTTGTACTTAATTCGACCAAATGTATTGTTACGTAAGTTGGTATGACATTCCAAGTATACCATCTCCTGTGATATGACAGGTAAACCAGAAGATGATCCTTATTTTGACTGCAAGCATCATGTACTGGAGTATGCAGCAAGCACAAGGAGAATCAGAGTCAGGCATTACCAGTCCCGAGAGATCCCCTACTAAAGCTTCTGATGCTGGTGAGAGCGAAGCAGGTTTGGCTAGTGAAGCCTTGAACTTGTCCATCAATGACGACACTACTTCCCAACAAGAAGGAAATTAATCTTCTGGCTGAGGAAAAGGAAATTGAACTTGTCCATGTCGCTCTCCTGCTCTTGCTCTGGTCGCTCTCCTGCTCTTGCTCTTGATCTTGCAGGGACTCATTGTTTGATGGGGCTCATATACCACAGGAGGAAAAGGAAAATTTTTGTAAATTCTGTTAGTTTAATTTTCCTATCAGGTTATATATATTCTTTCAACGGGGCATTTCTTGTTGAATAATGTGAAGCGGGAGAAAGCGTTATTTATACAGAAAATATTAAATTTTAGACTGTCAACCTTGTTCAACTTAAAGCTTGCCCGCCAAGCAACAAATGGTAATCATTTTGATACAAATAAACAAGGCCAAGTACTTCTAGCAGAAATTCAAATCAGTGAACTCACATCCCACAGATAAATAAGGAACAGTTTCTACGTTTTGCCTTCACAGGAGGACATCAACATTGTTTCCTAGGCATTCGAACCTTTGAGTCATGAACAATGTCATATTGCCGGTGAACAATGTCATATGGCCAACGACATGCTCATGTTCCTATGCCATCTTGCTGCTCTTGCAAACATTCACGATCTACTTCACTGACATTTTGACGAAAGAAATGGAACTTTTGAAGTTTCGATGAGCAGTTTGTGGAGAGAGACTTCTACTGTGGAGCTAATGGGGAAATTCTCGTCCTGTTGGAAGCTATGATGTTCATCTATCCCCTATCATGATAGGACGACTCAGTACGTACGTACAGATTCAACTCTCTTTAGGTACATGGTGAATGATTACTGCATTCTCCTTAAGCTTACAAATGCGCGCTCCAGGAAATGCCAGAACTGCTTCTGCTTCAGGCAAATGAAAGTTGTACCAGTGAGGATTAGACATCAACTCTGTGAAACTCAACTAGGATAGTAAGCATAGCTGTGAATATAATGAATAGGAGAGAAGTTGTCACAGGCCTATATGTTCAGAAATTCCAACATTTCTTCTATGAGACAACACTCTTGATCTTTCTGAAATTTGAAGTATTTGTTGGTATAAAACTGTGCTAATACATTTCATCTGTTGTGGAGTAATTTTCTGTTAATTTAAACATCAAATAAATATACTTTTAAGGTATGACTAATAATTCTTTTGCAGGAACAACTTCAACACAAATGTATTTTTTTCTATATTCCAATTCGAAAAGACTTACAAGTATCTTATTTATAGTATAGTGGAAAAGAAACAAAATTGGCTAACCTACACAGTCTTCTTGTTCAGTGTATGGAGACGCATGTTCTAGGAGCCATTGATATCATCAGTAAGATCTGCATCAGACTTTTCTTGTTCTGCAACAACCATAAGCATCTCAAGTCGCTTATCAAAGATTAGTGCGCTCTCATCTCTCTCGTCAAGCTCCCCAGCTTCAGCTTCAAGCCATTTTTCTCGCAAGTCATCAAGAACATTGTGTTGGTCTGTATTGACTTCAGCTCCCGGTGCACTTGGATTAGTGGTGCGAAGTGATGAATCCCCAGATGGTGGAGGGAGTGTCAACAGCATTGCTCGGAATTCACGAGTGTCAGCAAATGTCTCAAAGTTACAAGCTATTGTATCTAAACAAAATTCTCTTATCTTCAAGACACCATACCTATACACAAATGCCATGAATCAAAATCACAGGCTATTGATAAAAATATCCAAGGAGGAGAAATCTGCTGTGTGAGATAAAGGAGAACCATACATGTCTGACAATACCAGCCAATTGCACAATTCTGCTGGTGAGACATTTTCCAGGTGTGGCAGCAGTACATCAGCAACAGCACGCTTAAGAGGAAATAATAAATATCTAGAGGCAGCATCAAAGAGTTCCCCAGCCTGCATGGTTAACGATCACAATTAAAGCACTGGAGAAGTAAGTGTATTTCTTTCAGGAATAAAGATAAAAATAATGTCACAGGATTTATTTTTTTTTTCTCCTTGCTGGAAATTAGAAGCTCATATTAACATATAATCTTACCTGATCTGGGTCTATATCCTTCAATCCGTCAGTGTACCTGAACCAACCAAAGGAGTCAGAAAGTTGCATGAGATGAAAAACCCAAACAAAAAGAGCATGTTGATCACACAAGTACAATCAGATGCTCACGAGGCAAGTATCAGTTATTGTTATTATGTAATAATAATAAAAAACCAGAAAATAAACAACCAAATAACAAAATGTAAGCATAGTTCTTCATATAATCTAATTCATCTTCGATATTAAAACACTTACATATACTCGATCATCTTTTCGAATGCTTCAGAGCTTAAATCATGTTCCTCAAGACATGGAAGGGTATGAACAGGTATATCACTTTTTCCTTCATGAAAGTCCTTCATGCGGGATAATCTTGCTTTAAAATACTCAGACCTTGATGCTAAAACCACTTGATGGCATCGGAAACTCTTTTTATCAACTCTAATGCAAACATCTGCAAGATCCTCTACAGAATCACTGATTTCCATGGTATCAACAGAAGATATTAGTTCTTTGATACCATTATCTATGTTAAGTTCATCACCAGTAGAATTGGCAAGGGAAATCTGAAGGATCTCATGCAAAGTCGCAGGAAGTCGATCTTCTTCAGGAAGAGACACACCTTGTAAGATGAATCGTTTTACAGAGCTGTCTATGTCTCTCAATGCCTTGTACTCAGCATACTTTTGGTGAATCAATTCTTTCTCGAGAACCCTTTGTAAAGATTCACATTTACATACTTTGCAGATCCTCACAAGATCCTCCATATCATCTACAGCAACTTCTAGTCTGTCGGAGTAGAAGAATTGGATGAGACTGTATAAAGCAGGATATGACAACTTTTCCTTTGAAAATCTCACTTCTCTGCGCTCTTTCCAATCAGTCACAAACTTTCTTCTGAAAAATGGTGACCGTGCACTTAAGATGACTCTATGTGCTTCAATGGCTCTGCCTTGAACAAAAAATACCACATCTGGAGGGAAGTATCCATCACTGGCCGGAAGACCTACTCACGAATACCAAATGCCGTGTGTCACTTTAACATACATATTCTTCTTGAAAGAGAGACATATATGCAAAGACCATATGTGCTGATATTGACACAGATGTAACTGCAATGGACACAAATCTTAGCTTAAGCTACAATCAAGACTGACATTGTCATAATTCATCGCCATATTTCAGAATATATAAACACAAACAGAAAATGCTTAAACTTGTCTGCCTCTTCAAAACTCAACCTATCCTATTCACCTCACAAGACCAAACCGAGCATCGTACCATCTACAGTTTAATAAAGCAATCCTCACACTACAGTCTACACTCTATACTGGTAAAGAAATGAACTAAAACCTTCTTCATTATAAGTTCATAACAATACATAGGCAGAAATGAACCTATTTCTCCAACAAAATATGCAATTGTATATACCAACAAAAACCAAGAGTCCTAAACCACTTCAGCTGTAAAAACCAACACCAACCCATTACTCCATTTCAATTCCACAACAAAATTCACACCAATGTATAAGCAATTGCAGTTCATCTAATCAAAAATACCTGAAGATTCAAACTGGGCCTGCTCCAAATAGGCCCAATTAGCCGCACAGCCCAAGAACGTCTCTCTCATCGCCGCCTGCAACGGCCCCAGCGGCGGCGGCCTGGCCTCAAACGCCTTCAAAAGCTTCCTAACCTTCAAATTCAACGCCGCGTAATGACACCGATCGCCGTCAAATGTATGCTCCGTGCAAATAGCGCCGCTCTCCAGCAACATACGCGCCGCCTCAAGATGTCCGGCGAGGCACGCGTAGTAGAGCGCCACCGAGTCCCACCGGTCACGCGCGTTGACGTTGACTCCAAACTCCAGCAAGTACCTGAGGCGCTCCACGTCGCCGGCGCGTGAGGCCTCGAAAACGTCGCCGTGTGGGACTTTTTTTAAGGGGAGGGAGGAGGCGAAGTCGGCGGCGTCGAGGTCGATCCCGTCGAGGTCGGGATCGATGGTCCAGGGTTGCCGCTCCGGGGACATTGGGTCGGGTTTCCGGGTCTGGGTTTTGAGGGTTTAGTGATTTGGGGTTTTGGGTTCATAGTATAAATGGAAGCTTTGAATGGGTTTCGATGAAGTTTGCATTTTTATGAGGGAGCTAGTGAAGATGACAAGTTCTGGGATTGGAGGGAGATTTGGGTTGTGTATCCATATATATGGTACTAGTGTGATGCCAAAAATCACTAATATCCTAATTTTTGGACAAGATATCTTTCCCTCTTTGTTGGATTTTATTTTGCAAGACTCTTTACATGTCACTTGATTACAAGACATAAATAACATTTACATATATGAAAAAGTTCATGAAAAAATTTGAAAAAGTTCACGAGCACTATAAATTCATTACGACAATATTACTATTGTCAATCAATGCAAGTGGCTTAGTAATCGAGCATCAGGTAGAGAATCTCGACCCGAGTTTTATTCACGAAATTGACCACATACAACATCATATTGTAATACATAGTTAAACAATCGAGTGTTAAGTAGAAAAACCTTCAATCCGAGTTCGATTCACGAAAGTAACCGCAAACATCATAGTTAAACAGTCAAATGTCAAGTAGAGAACTCACAATTCGAGTTTCATTCACGAAACTACCACAACCAACACTATACTGCAATGCATTAGAGCATAAGCTGACAAACTGGTCAGAATACTATGTTGCAATGCATAGTAAAAACACTTCACATGCGCCGATAGGTTAATTCTTGGGTCTAGTAAACCTTTGGTACCCTAACACAATAAAAACAATGTTATTTTCTTTCCGTTTTATAAGAAGAGGCTAAATATGATCCCTATTTCATTTTGTTTTAGCTACTAAACGGTTGGTCACCAATTTTACAGAAAGAAAATGCCTTTTAGACATGGATTAGGGAGCAGCAATCATCATCTGCTTGTGAAAGATGTGGATGTGCAAGTAATAAGAAGTCTCTATAAGCTCAAGGCTCAGCAAGCTATGTTTAGGAAATAACCAAAAATTCAGATCAAGAATATAAAATGAAAGAATTGAAGTTTCAGTCACTGGAGAAGTGTAGGCACAACATTGAAGCAAAAATTACAGGGCAATCAAGCAAGTGCAACAATGCCCTAATTTGCAGTATATATGGTAACGGTCAGAAATGTACAATGATCCTCTACTACAACACAACATCTAATAATAGACAACAGGGCAACTCTCTTTACTTGTTCGTTCCTCCTTTTTACAGGAACAAACAGGAGGAGGCAACAAACTCAGTTTTCTTCCCTAGAGGAGCAACTGATCCAGCTAGGTTGAGTGACATTCCGCATTTTGACTCGATATATTACTGTCTTCCAATTTCAGGGAATTTAGCCGTCTTAATCTCTGATCAAGCTCCTTCATCACTTCTGGTTCTTGCTTTTTCCTCTGCTTCGATATAGTGTTGGTTGTAAAGGAACCTATCTGATCAAATGCTACCTGGAATGATTATGACAGTGCATTAGGAGGAAACCAAACAATGTCCACAGGCACAGATTTAGAAAACAATGTATTTCACTCCATGTTTAGCAACTTCCTTAAACTCGGACAACCTCTCATGAGTCCATTTAACATCAGCTATAAATTAAAGATGAGCTATTCCCTTAGGTCATGATCCATGCCAAAAGATTTATTGAAAATATTGCATGCATGTTATGCAAGTTTCGCTCAAGTGAATCATATAAAAGAGCAAGCACAAACGTGTTACCGTCAATAGCTCATCTGGATCAAATAGATGATGAGTGGTTTTCTGTAGAATATTAATTACATCTCCAACATGATGGGTTGTAAGCAACTCATGTTCCTTCATCTGCAATTGCGAATCATGAAATCAATGATTAACTTAAGAGCCAGTAAATTTGCACAACTAGTACCAACAAAAGAAAAAGCCCATAATTTCTTGTACCTTAAAGATTGCTAAAGCCACATGAAACATAATTTTCGCCCCTTCGTAGAAAAGGACATCCCACACCCTTAGAGTCGTCTTTTGCAAAAAAGGTAAAAGAGACCCATGAAAGTGTTAGCAGCGGAATAAAGCCACAAATACTTTCAGTATGTTTCTATTCTAGTGAAGTAATAAAGAGAGATAGAGGCAAAAGAGTATCTAACCTCTGAAGGCAAGCTCTTAGAAAAGAGGCACAGAAACCACTCAGTGGCAACAAGGGATACATCAAACTCCAATGCTTCCAAATGCGCTGCCATCCTGCATTGTTCTTCAAATTGTTAGAGTATATATAGAAGAAATATATGCCATTTTAGGCTAAGGCTCTTAAATCAGAAGAACACATCCAAAAAAAAGAAAGGAAGGTACCTTGGACACATCTTAGCAAGGAAATCCTTGAAAACTCTTTGTTCGACATGACATCCTGATAAATTATTTGTATAACAGTCATTGACCAAGACATTCTCCAGGAGAACAGCTAGCATCCAAAATGCATCTTCCTCTGTTTTCATCACAAGCAGTAACAGTGCCGCAACATAATTTAAGCCCTGCACCAAGAAAGTTGAACCAATCCATTTAAGTAAATACCAACAGCCAAAAGGAATCAATTCTTAAGCAAGTAAATAAAGGAGAACCAACTTTGTTGCTTTATCAACTATCTGGGGAAACACTTCAAATAATATATTCTCTAAAGATACTAAACGAAAGACAGAATGGCCCCCAAGCATTGTGTGATTACATAATCTGTTCCAGTCGATCCTTCTGAAATATTTGAGCATACCCATACTTCAGTGGGTGCATAAAATAAAAACTAATGAGATTAGGGTGTGACTGTTGAGGAAGAACATAGTGTTTTGCCCTGATTAGTCTCTAGTTTTGGGTGCAGTTCAGAGTTTCAAACACAGGACATTTTCTTTAGAGTGGTGCAGCAAAACAATTATTGTTAACTATTGGTTATGAAAAAGCAAAGGAAAACACAAAAGGAGGGAGGGGGGTTACCAGTTAGGTGTATTTTACTTGTGTTGATTAGAGGTGCTATAAGGAAGAAACTCAGACTGACAGAACCTGAACAAAAAGTAGTTGTCCAATGCGTTGCATACATATGAAATTGGTTGTTCAGTACATTTCTCAAAACACAATAACATTGACAAAATGGAATTGCTAAACATACTGCAGCTTTTGGAGAAACCTTCATGTAACAGCCATGAGAAAAACCAACAAAATTACACTTCAACAATATTGGTTTTTTGTAACATATTAAACTTTCTGCCATTCACATCCATGATAACCTAGGAACCTAAAGAATGCCTCCTGTATATTCTCGAAAGCTATAACAGACTGACCTGACAATATCCAACTTCTGAATCACGGAATGAATACCCAACAAGAACGCGACGAAGAGCAGCATGTCCCTCTGGGGTGTCCAACCAGGGATGACCAGGGAACGTACGGGGCAAGTCCTGCACATAAACACAATCAACAAACCTATTCAATCACAATACAATTTCGACAATATGACATAAAAGTTATAAGCCTCAGAAATGCTGATCATCACAGAAAAATGTAATGGAGCATTTCACAATGCTACTGCCATGGATCATAAGATCAGCCACACAATAAAACTCTATGCTCAATAACTCATATGATCCAAACCCGAAAACGACTTGATCAAAAAACTGTCAAGATCCAACATTTCACCACAAAACCATCATATCATCCAAGAAAGACTCAAACCAACAAACTCACATGATCAATCTGCCTGGTGGCAGGCGTGACCTTGCCCTCGACGGCAATGGTCAAGTCATTATAATAGCTCTCCGGCACGGTGGACTTCTTCTTAGCCGCCCCGGAAAGCGAAAACCACACCTTGGGGCGCAGCACAGGCGGAATGCCCTTCCTGATCAACCTCTTGAGAGTAATGGCATTAGCCAAAGCCGAAAACTTCAACGAAGCCTTAAGCGATTTACCTTCAGAAATGGACTTGTGCAAGTACCAATTGGCTCCTTTATTGGCTTCCATTGACCACCAAACCCTCCCTTGCTGTCTCACCTTCTCCCTCACCTCATTCAACACGTTGACGTCATCCACATTCCCTTCCACCGTGAACCCATAAAGGTCCTGGAACTTGACGGTCAGATTGGCCCTCCGGGCATGGATGCTCGGCCGCAGGATTGGGATTTGAGCCAGGGATTCGAAGGACAGCTCTCTGTTGTGTCTGCCTCCATACATTTCTAGCAGATCACCAAAACAAAAGACACAAACAAGAAGAACAAGAAGAAGAAGAACAAAGATAGGAGGACCCTTGTGTTAAACTAGAAAAGCCCACCAAACCATGAACTGGTCTAGAAAGTGGAGCTCAGAGGCTCTCAAAGACTTTGGCTTTTCTTGCAGCTTCTGTGGCTTCTGCAAAAGTCAGGCACAAGATATATCTTCACCAAGACCTTGTGACCTTTTCTGGCATTAATAATATTATTATTCTAAACCCAAATTAAAACCCAGAAGCAGATTTTTTTTTTTTGGGAGTCAGATGAAGAATTAGAGGGGATTAGGAAAGAAAGAGGGTAATGAAAATGGGATTGATTCAGGAGGAGGAAGATTTGTTCTAAATTAAGAGATAATTAAATCAAGAAACTGCGGTATTAGAGGGGGGTAAATTTAAGCTTTCAAAAAACGGAAACAAGAAAAAATGGATGGTCTGAGGCTGTGGGCTTCCCTGGTTTACAAGAGGAAATGGTGAAGCAGGGTAGGGTCGTGAAACAGATTAGTTCTCTATAACTATGGAGTCTATGGTGCAAGTTTATCGTTTTTGGTTTTTCACTTTTCCCTCTTTTCATTTTCAATTTTTTATCTTAATAGATAAAAAAAATACTGAGATAAAAATTAAGATTTCTTGTCATTTTCATTTTCATGGTCAGCTCACGATTCAGGTACGTAATTATAAATTAGTTCTCACGATTCTACATAACTACACTTATTGATTTTAAAAAGTATGAATGATACAAGTACGATAACAATTTATGATCTTGATAAAATATGACAACATAAATTATGTTTTTTAAATATCCAAGATAATCATGTGCAATAACATACTCACGGTGTAATAAACTATTATAAACTAGTTTCATTCTCAAAACAAAAAATTATTATATACGAGTTGTGTAACATGTATTTATGTATTTAACTTTTGTAATGTTAAAAATTTACTGAAAATAATTAATACATATGCTCCAATTAACCATAATGGATAATAATTTGACCAACAAGTCATCTTCAATATCAAAGTTACAAACACTCACTCGCTATAATTGTGACATTAACCAAAAGTTTGATAATACAAAAAAGCTTACTAATGATGTCACAAAATAATAATTTAAAACCGTCCATACGTATATGTATATATGTTTATAAAACATAATCGGATCCGTTTAACATTTTGAATATCAGCCATATTTTGAATGAATCAGAAAAAATTGTCCATGAGAATGATAGCTTAGTTCTGTGCCTTTCATCAGACACCAATTTTTTCAGAAATTTAGGTACACACTAAATGTAGTATCATAAAAACACCAACGCTTTTGGGACAGAAATTAACAGCCGTAATAAGTACTGATTAGTTTCATTACAGCGTAAGCAGCTGGGTAAAATTGAGGAGAGGACCGTTTGACAAGGCACGACGCGTCTCGGCTTTGACCTTTGGTAATGGCGCTTCCGTAATTACCTGCTGAGAACAAGGCAATTTCAAGGGGGACCTGGAATTTTTACGGCTCCTCCCGCGGAATGATATGATTGATTGATTGCCCGAAGTGGAAGTGAGCTAGCAGTCACGACTCACGAGTGTCATCTTTGAGTGGGCCCTACTACCCTCTACCACGTGGCGGTGTCTTCATGTGACCTGATCCTGATCGTGTCCTCCGGGGAACGGTGCCACGTCACCCGCGGTACTAAACCGTTGGATTGGTCGTGGAACGACGGCGTTCGTAAAAATCACAGGTGTTTGCGGCTTCACTGAGTTTGCAGTAGGACGCGCCGCACTGGAGCCTGACTATAGCGCCCCTCGTAAGAGTGACATGTGGCATGTGTTGACTTCTTGGGGGAGATTGGGCCGGCCTACATTGTTACAAATTACAAAGATATTGGGCCGGTTGTTCTGTGGGTCCCTTGGTGGACGACGGTCGACGGCAGCGTTTTGCTACGTTTTACATTTCCCCCTCCTTTTTTCGTGTTTTTTTTTTCCTGTTATCGGAAGGAATCAATTTAGATGCTGCAAAAATTCAACCAATACTCTAAAGAAAGTTTAGTATATACTAAAAACCATGGTTTATTCAATTGAAAACGGAAAGAACGTTATGGTATTGCAAAGAACGTTTTACTACTAGTTACTAGACCTCATATTTACCAATGATTTACTTTAGATACAATCCATACAATGTAAATGTGTTCAACCAATCATGATCATCTTTGGTGACCAATATCATTAGACGTACGTATACGTGCATTCATAATTCATCTGCGAATTCTTTCCTTTAATACAAAGACAGGACCATAGCTTTATGTGCCACAGAACTTGTATGCCCTATAAGCAAAGTCACCATCGATCTATTCCGAAGAATGTAGTTGCTACTAGTAACTAGTAATACAACTCCACGATCACTCGACTGGATATGAGAAATCATAATGATCGACGTAGGGTTCTACCGGTATTGGTTATGATTCAAGGACATGGATGTGTTAGAGATAAAAGATGGTAGACCTCTTTCAATTGACACTTTCTGATCTTGATTACACTTTTTGATATTAGGAAAATTCGACCATCATTGCGTATTTTAGTTGTTTGTTTTACCTATTAAATTGGTGATCAAACCATTTTTATCTAAAAAGACTTGGAGATTAAGAAAGAAAGGTGGTAAAGACATTCTAAGTTCTCAAATTACTTATCAAATGACACTAAATTTATACATATATATACATATATATATAATTAAGTACTTTTAACTGTTAAAGAAGATTTCGATATAATGCATTGTTCAAAATTAAGTTATATTGAAATGATCGTTACTATAACATATGACGCAAAATTTAACACCAACTAGAAATGACTAACAACCAATCATGTTCACCAGAGTAAATGGTGTATTTATGAACTAGCTAGGACCATCAAAACGTGACCAAGAGTATGAAAGATCGAAGAGAGATGGTCCAAGAAATTATGAATGCAAATCAATCGATTCATGGAACGAGGACCTCTATCCCAAGAAAGTATCAACGTTATGATCTATTTTCAATGGATACCTACGTGACCCCACGACCCCATTATGATCATATATAGAGTTTGTTAGCTGCTATATACTATATACTATACTAAATAATTAGTTAATTAGATATTTTGGAGTTGCCCCAATCCAATTCAAACACATTGAACTTGTTCTTAGCTGATGAATCTGTCAAAACTCAAAACCAAGTGGTGGTCTTCAAACACATCACTTCGACGACCAATTCAAGTTATAGAGTTGATGCCTTCCGGTATTGAAAGTAAACCTGCAAAAGAAACGCAGAGAACAGTCGCGGTAGAAATGGAGACCGATAGTATTAAGCTTATATATTAGTTATGAAAGAGATGTCTTCTGTAGTGGTGCGTATGATATATTGTGGAAGAGATATATAGAGGTGTTTAATGTCCTTCTCTTCGTATTTGTGCTATATATGAAGAAAAAACAAAACTGCCCATTTCATTTTAGCTCGTACGTGAATCAAGAAGTTTATTCTGGATTAGAGATTGATCCTCGATCGTTGTCTCATAGTTATTATTGATATGCTTGTAATCATATATGCATTGTTGATGTATGAAGTATGAGTCCCTCTTCCTTGAGTTCCTTCTATGTCCTACGAGGGTCGTCGAGAAATCGAGTTATTCCCACTTATGTAGTTTTCTCGACTGTATGGTCTATTACTTCTGTATTCGTCCGGTTGGGTCATGATTTGCTTCTTTCAACCCAGAAGTTTGCTGAACAATATTCTAGTTTTTTAGGCTCAGATTTTCTGTTTTGGAGTGACAATGGCCCAATACTATTGTTCATCTACATTCTAACATCCATAAGCTATTAAGAATCAGGTTAAATCATCAAATTCATGCTTGAATGCATGGTTAAATCAACTATCAACTATTCACACATCACGTACTGTTCATGTATATACGAGTTAACATTGAGAAGTACGAGGGATTTGAACGTGGAAGCTCCTATAAGTTCATGTTTAATTGGTACATGTTCTTCAGAGTTCAGATCATCTTCTTCTCCACTTGCTCCTCGACAATATACCACGAGTTTCTCTTACATGATGATCGTCGTATAATAGTTGATCATCAAATTGTAGACACTGCTTTCGAAGGGCCGGGATGGATTTAACATTTTTCAATCTCGTTTGTTAATTGATCATGAAGTGAATAGTTGATAGTTGATTTAACCATGCAGTCAAGCATGAATTTGTTGATTTAACCTGATTCTTAATAGCTTATGGATGTTAGAATGTAGATGAACAATAGTATTGGGCCATTGTCACTACAAAACAGAAAATCTGAGCGTAAAAAACTAGAATATTGTTCAGCAAACTTCTGGGTTGAAAGAAGCAAATCATGACCCAACCGAGTGAATACAGAAGTAATAAACCATACAGTCGAGAAAACTACATAAGTGGGAACTCGATTTCTTGAATACAAACTTCAAATTCATATCGAGTACAAACTTCCAAGGCATTCTTGTCGTTGACGGTCCAAAGTCTCATTGCATTTCCCCACAAACGATAGTTAAAATATTTGCGAACATGGAAAGACATGTAACCTTTAATTACGTACACAATAAGTAATCAACTTTCCCAACCTTTCTCCATATATATATATATATATATATATCACGTATCACATAATAGGGTTCACTATAGAAGATATTTGAAAGTTGAAACTTAAACCGAGAGGCTGATCAAGTCAAACTAATCCTCGAACGCAATGTGAGGCGTATTATTTTGAAAACCATCACAATTTACCAAACAAATAGTAGAAAGTTAGCAAACCAAATAATGGTTTTGATTTGAGGCTTTCTTTGGTGCGCGAAAAGTAACCATCATGAAATAAAAATTGTTATATACTTTTAAAACATTTTCGGCTAGCTGTAATTCATAATTTCAATTTATCCCAGCAGTAACTGCGACACATCAAAGAATGAACTTATACATGTCTCAACTTAGTGATATAAGATCTAAATCTAAATTTCACTTCTCAAAAACAAAAAACAGACGCTTGCCCCAAATTTTTCAAGTCAAATAGCTTTTTTCACTCCCCAAGGCATGACAAT
>NC_020493.1:1531295-1532391 GCF_000184155.1 Fragaria vesca subsp. vesca | reverse complement strand
TTTGGAAATAACCTGGTTAGTTATTCCCCATTCAATAGCTGCAAGATTCCATTCATCATGGTTTATGATGAAACTAAGTTTAGGGATTCCATCATCCTTAACATTCATGGATTCTGAATGTTGTAGAAACATGTCTTGAATTACTTGACCATGATTATGGATTTTAGCATAAATATCTGCAAAGAGGTGATATGGAAGATGATTTTTTGATTTTTCAAAAAGACAAATTCTTTTAATTTGTTCAAAAGTTGGATCAGATATGTCCTCTAATAGTTCTGATAGCTGGAGAAAACTGGTTATTTTCTCTAGCGTGAAATCTTCACTCTAATTTATTTGCTTAAGAACCTGAAGACTTACATGTTTAAATTTGTAAGTTTTAACTTTCTCAGCATCTAACTGTGCTGCTAGATTTGAGATATGAGTAGACAGCTGGCCGGGTTAGCTGTACTCGGAATTTTTTCTTTATTCCAGCAATATGGCTCTTCCATACTGCATTTATGGTGTTATAAACATCTCCAGGGAGTCCTGGATTGTAGAAGTCCTGGATTGTAGAAGTCCCTAATCTCAGATGATTGAGATAGTTGTCTTGTGTTTGTTGCACTTGACATCTTACTTTTGCTGCAATGTATTTTTGATATTCTAATGCTGCAATATCAACATTAGGAAATCCTTGCCAAAATGCTACAGGATACCTGCTAATAGAAGCAGCACATTCTGCCCAGTTATGGAAGATTCCTGTTTTGAAACCTTCAAATACCACATAGCATTTATTAGCTGGTTTAGCTCTATTATGAAAATAAGGCTAGTTTGGCCTTTGAGATGAATTTTGTAATGGCGTTTTTTTAGCGACAGTGATCCATCCTTCAGTTGACGGGTTCATTATCTCTTTGCCCTTCTCCATACCTGCTTAAATAATCAGCAAGAAAATTGTTAGAACCCTTAAGATGTTCTACCTCAAAAGTATACATGGCAATATAATTATACCATTTTAATCTTCTACCTTCTATAATATTTCTTTTATTAATAAGAAAATCACGAACTGCTTGATTATCAGTTCTAATGATAAAATTTTATGGGGCTAAGTAAATATGAAATC
>NC_020493.1:1528663-1529733 GCF_000184155.1 Fragaria vesca subsp. vesca | reverse complement strand
ATTTTATAATTTTATTTCTTTCTTTTTCTTTTTCTTTTTCATAATTTGTTCCTGGCATTATAGAAATTTACACTTGTTTTAGTGCAATTGCTTTGTTGTTGTTTTTCTCTGATTCTGAGTCATTGTTTATGACTAATGGAGGTCTATTTTCTTGCAGACTCAACCGATGTGGGAATTCTAGCTGCCAATTTTACTTTGAGCTCGTTTATCTCTGAAGTAGAGATTGCTTCCCGATGATCGAAATTCTATAGTAGCTGGTTTACTACTAGAACTTTCTCCTACAAAGTTGTTAAATAACCATTGTTTTGGTATTTCTAGATCCTTCCAATGTAATAATGTTGGTTGAATCTCAGTGTCGAATGGTCTTGGTTCGAACAATTCGACTATATTTTTATCTAGATCCTTTGTAGATGTTTGAGGGAGCCGAGTTAACTCATGTATTGTTCTCTATTGGATTGCTAAATCTTGGGAGTTATGGTCCATACTTAGATTTTTAATTGAATTTTTATTTTTACTGAGTTTTCTATGTTTCTATCCGTTATAGATAGAAAAAAGTTAGGTTTAATATTGAACCAAACTATTCCATTTACTAAGTTTGATTGGATTCCTCCGATCATTGACTGAAGTGGGTTACTCAGTCTTTTATCAAAGACAACAGCAAGTATTGGTGTATCCAAACCTTGCCTAAATAATGCAGTTATAGTGATCTGGATTAGACCAATATGAACATATCTTATATCTGGATATTTTTTCCTCCATCTTTCAATTTTCTTTTTATCAAACAATGGGATTTCTATTGTTCCTTCTTCAGTACACTGAGCTGTGGTGTTTCCACTAAACTGTTCAAATATCCTATGAGAAAATATTTGAAATCTAGAGTATATATATATATACACACACACACAACTGATCAGGTGCAGACGTGTGTACCAAAGTTTTGGTGCGGATTTCTATTTTACACCACTTCCTGATCGAATTTCCTACAAACTTCATTCTAGACATATCTAGATCATCTTGTGTAGATCATTTCTGCAAAATTTCAGCCAATTTGGTGATCGTTAAGGCCCTAC
>NC_020493.1:1526090-1527633 GCF_000184155.1 Fragaria vesca subsp. vesca | reverse complement strand
ATATATATATATATATATATATATATATATATATGTGGCGTTTACAAATCATGGAGAAATTTTGTTTCAAGGGAATAAGTTGGATTCAAGTTATTTGAAAGAAAATTCAATCACCTTTGCTTTTAGTTAATATTGATACATAAAAATTGGATTGTGATTAACTAGCTAACTGTAATTACTGTATGATTATGCTCAGTTCCACACCATATATATAACACTTCTGGTAGATTAATAATACTACTTGAGCACTATAAAATAATTTTTGTTGCTTACCAAACTCTAGTTATACAATCGAGTTGACTATAATGCTCCAGTGGTAGATTCTGGGACAGACCCTTAATTTATCTCCTACAGTCCTACCAAACCCTATAAAAATTGGCAATGTAGCCAAAGAGTCAATGACTGCAGGGTCAATTGGTAACCTGCCCCTTTGGAGAGGGAGAGAGGCCATTAGAAATTATTCAGGAGTTTCAGAAACCAGTTCGAAGTGAACGACAGGATATGAGATGAGCTCGATCGAGGAAGCTAACTAGGTACTGTCTGTAACTGTACCGTTGAAAAATATGAAAGTTCAAGATTTCTGTTCAAGCTAGGCCAGAACTTTGACATGCATCTCACATAGATAAAAGGTAATTATAAACTTGATCATAACCCCTAGCTGCTTCAATTCCTGGTTTCCTGCTCCTGTTTTATGTGTCTGTGTGTGCGCGTACGTATATATCTGATATGCATGTTGGACATGGTGGCTGTTGTTGCACCAGTGTTGTAGTATCCACAGTGATCACTAACCCTAAGTGTCTGAACTAAAACATTTGGCTCGTCTAGTTTAGTTAACTGCACGAGTTTCATCTTCCTCTGCCACATCCAAGGTTATTATAATAAGACCCGCGCGAGGATGAAGAGGATCGTCGTCTTTCAGAGTCGGGAAACAAGTTATATAAGGTCGTCGACATCGTTTCGAATACATATTGATATGATGAGGAACGATGATGAAGAGTTGAAGACAAACATGACTGGAGGAATATGCAAAATACATAATTTCAGTAGAAAAGTTGCTTATCTTTAAAATATGCATTTATAGAACTCCAAAACACTTGCATGATCCATTATTGCCCAAGATTGTAGCACCATATTTGTATGTGATGCAACTCCACGTACTCATATTTCCGTACAGTACATATAGTACATTGTTCTTATTTACGTACACAGTCTATTTTATAAAGGAGGTCGGAAGTCTCATTCTAGGTCTAGAAACCGCCACCCCCGCCTCCATATCCACCACTACCGCCTCCTTTACCTCCTCCATGTCCGCCGCCACCTCCGTATCCTCCGCCTTGTCCGCCGCCACCTCCTTTACCTCCTCCGTGTCCTCCACCTTGTCCACCACCACCTCCGTGTCCTCCACCTTGTCCGCCGCCTCCTCCGTATCCTCCATGCCCTCCACCACCACCTTTACCACCTCCTTGTCCACCGCCTCCTTTTCCACTGCCACCTTTTCCACCGCTACCACCTCCATATCCACCACCACCTTGTCCTCCTCCTT
>NC_020493.1:1522365-1525751 GCF_000184155.1 Fragaria vesca subsp. vesca | reverse complement strand
TTCACCCCCACCTCCTTGTCCACCCCACCTTGTCCGCCGCTACCACCTCCATATCCACCACCACCACTTTGTCCTCCGCCTCCTTGTCCACCCCCACCTTTTCCGCCGCCACCTCCATATCCACCACCACCTTGTCCGCCCCCTCCTTGTCCTCCACCACCTTGTCCGCCACCACCACCTTTACCGCCTCCTTTTCCTCCACCACCTTTTCCGCCACCTCCACCTCCGTATCCACCACCACCTTGTCCGCCACCTCCTTGTCCTCCACCACCTTGTCCGCCTCCTCCTTGTCCTCCACCACTGCCTTTACCACCTCCTTTACCGCCTCCATGTCCACTACCTTTTCCACCACCGCCTCCATGTCCTCCACCTTGTCCACCACCACCTCCATGTCCTCCACCTTGTCCACCGCCTCCTCCATGTCCTCCACCTTGTCCGCCGCCGCCTCCATGTCCTCCACCTTGTCCGCCGCCACCTCCATGTCCACCACCTTGTCCACCGCCGCCTCCATGTCCTCCACCTTGTCCACCACCTCCTCCATGTCCGCTGCCTTTTCCTCCACCACCACCGCCACCTCCGTATCCACCTCCACCACTGCCACCACTTCCTTGTCCTCCACTACCACCATATCCACCATGGTGATCACGTCCATTATCAACTTCAATATTATCACCACGGCTCACTGCATTTGATTCTTTTTTCTCGTCTTCTGCATGAAAAGATGAATGTTTAAGATATTGTAGATTTAGGAGAAGAAAATAAGTATGTGAATATTTTCTGACTCACGTGTTTGTGGCAGGACTGATTCATCTCTCACAATCACACGACGCTCACCGGCATAGCTATGGCAGCTACCGCGTCGACCAAGAACACCACTGCAATCATCTACTGCACACATAAACATAAAATTATCTTGGTCAGTATATCTATATATACATGCATGCAATTTATACATAACTAAACAAAAAGGAAATTTGATCAATGCATTGAAGTAACCTGGCTTCTCATCTTTGGTAACAATATGGCCAGCTGCCACTGCTGAAAAGAGGAGACCAAGAGCAATCAGAAGACGTAGGAAAACATTGAAACTCATCTTCCTGGGCAACATACTGAACCTATTTGAGGTCGTACTACTTCTGATTCTGTGTGGAATATATAGCCTATGCTTGATGCTATTTATAGTAAGTAGCGGGTAGTAACATACAAAAGAAATTAAGTAAAGTAGGTGGTTACTTATGCACTTGGGACAAAGATCTAGACTCGGAAGGACTTACTTGGCCCTTGAGCATTTTGGCAGATAACACTTGAGCATGTGAAGGCTACCACCTCCTTAGACGGAAATATTGTAAACCGGGACGTGTGTATATGTTGAGCTCAGCAGAGAAGGTAAAATGGTGGCATCTGGCCTCCGAGACACAATTGTTACGATGAACCTGCCGGGATTTCATGCTTGGCGGTGAACTAGTTTGAGAACAGTAATGAAACTGAGGTCATAATCTTGTCATATTACATATCATGTTTGTCTTCCTCCTCTCTTTCCTTAATGTACGTTCCACAAGCTCGTAGAGTTTCCACGATCACCCTATTGTGCGTTTGTTTTAGAAAAATATTTAACTCACTATTAAAATATTGACTGTATGCAACCCCTTTACACGCTTTTACAACGTTATCATTTGATAGAACAAATGACATGCACCATTTATTTCTTCTGTTTCATTTCTTATTTTTTTAAATAGCGACGATAATTTTATTAAGAGAATCAGTTGTTACAAATATAGGCTAAAACTTTGTGCGCTGGGTGGAACAGAACCATACCAGCGACTACTGGAATCAGAAGAAGCCCGAATTTAGTTGTTCTATATACGTGCAAGTAAGCTGGCTTCCCTATAAACATGAACAAAAAATAAATAAATAAATAAACTCCAAATTGCGTCGAATGTCTGCAACTATCACCCCAAATCATCAACACCATCACTTTGTGTAGTCTTAATCAACTTAAGACGGTCAAATTCCAACACAATGGGGGATAAACTAAATTCCCTTGATAGCTCAATAGCAGCTCTACCTGCCTCTGCCTCTACCATCTCAGGTGAATAAACATTCTCCAATCTCAAACACGTACATACCACCCACCACAGAAGCCTGAGTCCCTAATCACCACACCAATCCCTCCACAATGAATAGAAGAATCAAAAGCACCATCAATGTTAATTTTAAGCCAACCTGGAGGAGGCCTGTCCACGGGTTCAGTTGTCTCTGAGAACCCGGTTTGTAACGTTTAATTTGTTTCATTTCTTTGATAAATGCAAATGACCATAACAATTTCAAATATCGGGATTAATTAGATACCAATATCAGTAAGTATCCAAGAGGAAAAAAGAAATAAATAAATATATATATATATATAAAAACTGATAGATATCATCCTGTATGTTTTGTTTGTACACCGTCATTAAATATTAATAGAGTGACTGTTATTTTCTCCCATGAAATCCGTATCAATATTTTAGTAAGGGAAAATGCCCAAATGCACAAAAACAGGGATTTTAATACCCACTTCAATGTAAATCTTTTCTTTTAGCCTATTTCAATGATTTTTAATAAAATTATGAGTATACCCTGTATTGATAATCAAACTCTTCTCTCTCTAATCTCTCTCTTCTTTTAGCCTATTTCAATGTATTTTTTAATAAAATTTATGAGTATACCCTGTATTGATAATTAAACTCTTCTCTCTCTAATCTCTCTCTCTCTCTCTCTCTCTCTCTCTCTCTCTCTCTCTCTCTCTCGTTAAGGCATCAACCGTCGAAGCCTCGACGGCGACACTCCTCAGCCACGCCGGCGACGCTCCTCGGCCTCGACACGATGAACCTCAGCTCGTGCTTGAATCCAGATCCGGCTCGTGCTTCGTCATCAAAGCTCGCCGATCTCTGACTCCAGCCACTTATTCCGAGCAGAACCGCGAGGTCCTCAGCCACGCCGGCGACGCTCCTCGGCCTCGACACGACGAACCTCAGCTCGTGCTTGAATCCAGATCCGGCTCGTGCTTTGTCGTCAGAGCTCGCCGATCTCTGACTCCGGCCACTTATCCTGAGCAGAATCGCGAGGCGCTGGCGCTTCTGGTTGTGCTCCCTCTCGTGGAGTCGGATTGTGTGACGATGGCGTCTGACGGATCTGCATGGTGGTGGCTTCGGATCGACGGATCGGAATGTGTAGATCGGCTACATCGCTCCTCAAGGAGTAAGATCCAAGGTCGAGGTTGATTTCTCCGAGGTTAGGGTTTAATTCTCCGTCTTCCTTCCTCTGTATCATTGACTATCTATATATGTGTTTGTATGTGATTGGGATTTGTTTGAGTTTGCAGTACAAAGAAGAATACAAATGTG
>NC_020493.1:1518096-1522345 GCF_000184155.1 Fragaria vesca subsp. vesca | reverse complement strand
GGAGTCGGATTGTGTGACGATGGCGTCTGACGGATCTGCATGGTGGTGGCTTCGGATCGACGGATCGGAATGTGTAGATCGGCTACATCGCTCCTCAAGGAGTAAGATCCAAGGTCGAGGTTGATTTCTCCGAGGTTAGGGTTTAATTCTCCGTCTTCCTTCCTCTGTATCATTGACTATCTATATATGTGTTTGTATGTGATTGGGATTTGTTTGAGTTTGCAGTACAAAGAAGAATACAAATGTGCGGCTGGGTATACCGAATCCAAACTGTGGGCATGCACCTTGTTGATCGAAGAGAATAGCTAGGTTGCAGTGTTGTGATTTCTTGTGAATTAAGTGCAGTATGTTGCAATTCTGTTCTCAAAATATATTTCTGCTCAAGTTATAAGTTTCTTTCATGTGTGATTACAAGTATAGCATTAGTTATTGATTTCATTTTTGTGTTATTGATGTATCTATCAACGGGTAAGACAACAAACATGTATATTAGAGGGTAATAAGTCGGTTACTGAGGGTTAGTAATTTGGTTACAGGGGGTCAGTAACTAGTTACTAGGTGTCAGTAACTGGTCAGTGAGGGTCAGTAACTGTTTACTGGGTGTCAGTAACTGGTTAGTGAAGGTCAGTAACTGGTTACTAGGTGTCAGTAACGGGTCAGTAACTGGTTATTGGGTGTCAGTAACTGGTTACTGGGTGTGAGTAACTGGTCAGTAACTGGTTATTGGGGGTCAGTAACTGGTTATTGGGTGTCAATAACTGGTTACTGGGTGTGAGTAACTGGTTATTAGGGGTCAGTAACTGATTATTGGGTGTGAGTAACTGGTTACTGGGTGTGAGTAACTGGTCAGTAACTGATTATTGGGGGTCAGTAACTGGTTACAGGGAAAAATCCGGTGACCGGAATCCGGCAGTCGGAAAAAATCCGATGACCGGAATTCGACGGTCGGGGAAATTCCGGTGACTGGAGTCTGAGGTTTCGGCCAAGTCTTTTCATGTTGAAGAGGTGGGGGCAAAATAGGCTTAAAATAATATGGTTTGTTAAGACTTTAGTAAAAATTTGTGCATTTGGACATAAAAATGGTTACCTTATATTGGAATAGGCTAATGCAAAAGATTATCATTGGAATGGGAAGTAAGAGGTTTGAATTGGTACTAAATGGACATTTTCCTTTTTAGTAACAATGTCTAATATATTTTTGTGGAATAAAATTCAGTATTTACTTTCAAAATAGATATATCAAATATATTTTCTTTAACTATAAATGAAAAAGAAAAGAAAAAGAGAGTCGTAAAATTGCTCTAGGTTTCTTAACTCTAAATAAGATTTAATGATAAATCAGATGAGGTCCTCTCTCTTCTCTCTCTTTCTCGCCCTAATCCATCTTACCTTCTCTGATGGCGGCGAAGGTGGATCTGTTGAAGACAACCCAGGTCGGATTCATGCATCGGGGCGGACAGAACCACCTTCTCTCTCCCTCCTCCTCTCTAGATCACGGTCGAAAGGGTGGCAGCAAATTCATTTTGGGATTGGTTTCATCAATCAGCCAAGATGGTTATTGTGGGTGACGACCCTTGGCGGCAGGATTACTGGTGGAGGGTTAAGCCGGGTTGGCTGACTCGATCTGATAGTGATTCTGGTTTCGGTGGATTAGCTGGGGTTCCAGATCTTGGCAGTGACCCTACTGTTGGGAGTTTTTCCGGTGGTGGTTTTTGCGTGGGCTTGTCTGGTGTTTCTTATGGCGGAGGCGATGCAATTGTCGAAGGCAGCCAAAGGAGCACGACGGTTTGGCCTCGGCTTGCTCTGGGAGTGGCTGTCGACGGCGGAGATGGAGTGTCAAGGTTGGTGTGCAAGGCGGCGTTGGAAGCTCTGCTAGGGTTTGGAGAGTGGATTGGGCTTTGGCCTCCAAGGCGTTTGCAAAGACTCTGGACCGGTTAGGTTAAAGATTCTGCTGGGGGGTCTGCGTGGGGGGGGGGGGGGGGCACCTCTCAAGTATTCTCAAGAATAAGTTAGTTAGCTCTTCAATAAAAGAGGTTTTATTTAGAATTATTTGGTTACTCGGTTACTTGCTACAATTTTAAAGGTGCAAAGCATATAGTTTGCAGCATAGAATTTACTTAGGGTCGTTTTCTTAGGTAGTTTGCATGATTTAATATCTAACGTCTGCTTGTGAGGGTGTTTCGTGTTCATGTTGTAATCTGACTTTTAGTTATCAATATATTCATAACTAACGTCTATTTATCAAAAAAGAAAAAAATTCTAAACAAGATCTAGTTTTTTTTATTTTATTTAATAGCTCAGCAAACAGTACAAGGAGTAACACAGATAGGGTCCAACATAAATGAGTTACTCCCTATGAGTACTGAAAGTGCCCACTGCACCTAGGACCCTAATAAACAAAAATACATTCACTTTCTAAAAACAGCTTATAACACTTTTATTTCAACAGACTTGATACACTTAGTAGTATGATTAAAAGGTAAGATAAGTAGGTAACTACCAAATAAGTCGAGTCTGCCTTGGATCTAAAGCTTAGATCTTGCAAAACCCACATAAAAGTGAGAGCCAACATAAAAGGTTTTCACTTCGACAAATATAAGCCTAGCATGCCCAAAACTCACAAGTCACAATGAGTCCAGTCCCACTTGAGTTCACACAAGCCATCCTCAAACCTCCTCACAAGCAATGGCCCCGCCAGCCACCAATTAGCCTCACCACCATCAGAATATCCAACATCGCCGTTGGAAGATTCAACACCATTATCGTCTTCGGAGATCCAATGAATCCTTGGAACCCGTTCTTCCTTAACACATGAAGCACGAGTACACACCCCATTGCCTGCAATAGATGTTGCTTCTGTAAATGACGAGATTTAAAATAAATACATCAATAGCTTGTGTTAGGTGAAATGAAGTACATATAACCATTGGAAGTGTTTTACCTTTACCAACTCAAGCTGAGGTTGGATACGTACAGTTCTTTATGATCAATCTCATTCCCTAATCGTTATATCAAAACCAAGGTTATGATCAATATCTTTCCAAGTTTAATATAAGAATCAAGAACAAGTGCTTCATAACAAACATCATCACGGGTTCATGTATACAAGGTAAACCTCGAGGGAGAGGATCAGATAACTATCGGAAATAGTATGCACAGGTTGCCGGATATACTAGATACGACACTTATTTAGATTATATGTTTAATTACTTTATATTATAGAAAATACACAGAAAAAATTATATATTAACTTATAACATATAATATGATATATAATGTGCATGCAACACTTACTTGGCTGTCGATCAGATAAATTGGAACATCGTTCATGTGCATATCACCAACCTTGCGCGTGCACTGGAGTGGAGCTGAGCAAACATGGCCAAACCGTTGGCATGTTGCTACCTCAGTAGTTTACAGATTGCAAGTATGCATTGATATAGAGGGCGTTAATATATTTTGTCGAAAACCAGCTATAAAAATTAGTTAAATGCATTCTCTGGTTCTTCATATTAAGGCTTGGCTGCAGGGATCGATTTAATCTGTTGATTAAAACATATTTGTAGGAGATCAAATTTTTCTACAGATAATAAGCTTGCGCATTTTTGGTGTCACACTGAAGATATTTGGTTTAACTATTTGCCATCTGTGTCCTGACTATTGAGTTTTCATTTGAAATAACAGGGAAAGACTGCCATTTAAGTTCTGTATTGTAATTTTTTTTTCTTCATAAAAAGAACATACATATGTTATTAGTTGACACATCTGCACCTTCATCTCATACACTAATGAACCTTCATCTCATACATCAATATAATTAACTCTTCTTTTGATTACATCTGCACCTTCATCTCATACACAAAAATGATGAGTTTTGGTCTGCAAGTAACTCCTTAATTAACACGTCCAAGTAGACAAGGATTAACTCATAATAGAGTCAGAAATACAAAATTAAAGTAAAATAGCAGAAAAATATTGGTGAAAGAGAGAAACACGCATACAAGTACGTGGGAGAAGCTACTATCGATGAACAACATCAGGGCATTAGATTCCTGAAAGATGATGGAACTAGCTAGAAACATTTCAAACTGCTGGTTCATAAAACCAAACAAGTACACAACATATATATATATATATATATATATAGCTTCATAAAACGAAACAGGTACACATGATAAATTCAAGCTACTACATGAAAAACTTGATTGCTATTTTCAAGTACTGCTCATGATCGTGGAACATCTCCTAA
>NC_020493.1:1510591-1518076 GCF_000184155.1 Fragaria vesca subsp. vesca | reverse complement strand
CCCCTCCTTTACCTCCGCCTTGTCCACCTCTACCTCCGCCCTGTCCGCCTTGTCCGCCTCTACCTCCGCCTGGTCCGCCTCCTTTACCACCTTGACCGCCTCCTTTACCTCCTTGTCCGCCTTGTCCACCTCTACCTCCGCCTTGTCCGCTCCCTTTACCGCCTTGTCCGCCTCCTTTACCGCCTTGTCCGCCTCTACCTCCGCCTTGTCCGCCTTGATTAATTCCATATCCATCAGTATCGCTATCAACACCATGGTGATCTACGTTTGATTCTTTTGTTTCGTCTTCTGCACAAAATGAGCGTACGTAAGTACGTTGACTAAGATGATGTTGAACTCGGGAAGAGAATAAAACGAAGTTCATTTTCTATGACTCACCTGTTTGTGGCACGACTCCTTCATCGTTCGCAGTCACACGACGCTCACCGGCGTAGTTATGACAGCTATCGGGTCGATCACCATCGAGACTGCAATTGTCTACTATTGCACACGTACACATAATAAAATAAACTTGGTAAGTATATACCTATACATGCGTTTTGTTTAGACATAACTAAACCATAAGGAAATCTTATCAATGCATTGAATTGACCTTGCTCCTCATCTTTGGGAACTATCCGACCAGCTGCCACTGCCGAAGAGATAAGACCGAGCGCGAGAAGAAGACATAGGAAAACATGAAGCTTGAAACTCATTTTCCTGGGCGACATACTTAACCTGTTTGAGGTCGAACTACTCTGAGGGATAGAATATGACGTTATTTATAATAAGGAGGAGGTTGTGAAATACGTACAAAGGCAAAGTAGCAAGAGGAATACTTAGGGGCACCTGGGGCACAGATCTAAGGACTGACTTGGCTCCTAACCACTTCGCCACATAACCCCCCTGTGCATGCGATAATACCAAACGCCTAGCTGCCTGGAACGCGAACATAGTAAGACAATAACGTGTACGTGTACGGGTTGAGCTCCATAGAGAAGTACTTAATCACATAGCTACTTTTAGTGAATCAAAATGAAAAGCATGAGATGCCGATAAGGGTAAAGAATTTCTCCAGGACTGAGCTGAGCCATGATTTCTCATCATCTTTGTAATTGCATCTGACAGATTATTAGCCTCTCTGAACATGCTTAAACAGTTATAGTTTTAGAAATTTAAACGTAGGGGGCAATTAATCATGCATTTTCCATAATTGTTTTCCTCTTGTTGAAGCACGTACTATATCAGATACATGCAGTACGTACTTTTACTCTACAAACGATTCACAATATACAGTCCATAAATTAGAGGTAAACCCTCGTTCAGTTCATTTTGGATTCCAGATTTTGTGCCCTAGCTAGCCTTCATCGGTTCTGGTATATAACTCTTTATTTATATCCTGTGTTCATCTAAGGAGATTTTACAGATATTCCTTCTCATTTCCACGTACCCTCTCTCTGAGGTACGAAGATATATACTTTGTAAAGGGTTGTCTACGGTACTAAGATGTATATTATACACTAATTTTACTATTACAATGGAACCTCTATAATTTAATACTCGATTAATTAATAACCTCGTTAAAATAATAATTTTTGCCGAGTTAGGAACAACATGCTAAATTAATAATTCGCTAAATTTATAAGATAATACAAATGCGAGAATTCACATAGACCCCGATTAATATATAAATTAATAATTCCTTAATACATAGAATTAATTATTCATTTATAAGGATTTCATAAAGAATGAGTCAATTGTGACTTGTTTCTTCTTGAAAATTGAGGTCACCTTGATCGCCTGATCAATTTCATATCGTCCCTTAACGAACTTGTAGGTCGAACTTTTCTAATACCCAATGTTGCAAATGCTTATGAGTGCTATTTTTCATTATCTTTGTTGTACTCGCACAATGTTTTCCCCGTTTCATCCGTCATCGTCGATATTTTGAATTTAAATAGGGAAAATCGTACGGTTTTTTGAAACCATGTGCTATGGCTCGAATCTATAGTCAATCATATTTCTGATAGGAACAGTTGACAATTGAATCGATCTAATGTTTTCTGTTATTTTCGTATCTGTAATAATGTGAAAAGAAGGCCTAACTCCAAGTTGTTCAGTTGTTCAAGAATAATGGTGTTGAGTTTCTCGACCCTTTGCCTTAGGATTAGTCAGTTCTATTTTTCAATATTTTTGGGGGGGGGGGTGTCCGGGCAAGGGAAGGGATATAACTCAGCGGTAGAGTGTCACCTTGACGTGGTGGAAGTCATCATCTTTGAGATGAGAAACCATTTTTGTGTTTCTAATGTGGTGTGCGACTATATATAGTTTTTGTTTATTTAAACAAATTCGCGACTATAGTTTTTGTTTATTTAAATAGAATTTGTTTAAAGTAGAGAGAGATGGTATATATAACAAATGAATAAAAATGAAAAGAATCAAGCAGATTTACTGTAAAAATGAAAAGAATCAAGCAGAGTTACTAAAGAGGTTGCTTTGGAGGATTAGATCGATATGTGGTGGCAAAATCCAAAATAGCAACGTGTATATAGCGAGTTGGAGTTTTTGTTTGTGCATGCAACACGTAGTTGGGTGTTGGATGAATTGGCACAATGGCACATATATAGCGGTCGTTCATGTGCATATCACCACCGCTGCGCGTGCCTCGATATTGAGCTGAGCAAACAGGGCCAGCTGCTCGCACGTTGCTACCTCATTAGTTTGCAGATTGATAAGAGAATCTTTGAGATTCCAGATTGTTCACCGATGCATATATCTGTTGTATATATTTAAAAATAAATAAAGTAAAATCTGGTTGAAGATCAAGGCTTGCTGAGGAGTTTCATCGAAAAAAAAGGTTTGCTGAGGAGACCGATTAATCGGTTTCCTTTTCCAATTTTAATTTCATCAGTCTCAAACATATACAGAAAAGATACGTAGAGTCGTAGAGTGAACATATAACTTTGCAAGTGTGCTCGACCTCTACTTTGATTTTGAACTTCTTTAGAATCAAACTTCTGCAAATGCGAGGCAAAAGACCTCTACTTTGAATTAGGACAACTATCTGCCTAGTTCTGTTTTGGAACTTCTTTCTCATAAAAAGGAAAAAGAAATAAGCTAAAGAAATTAGTTAATGAATGTGTATCTTCATCTCAAACACGCACAAAATCTTTCTTTTTGGCCGGGTCTGAAATCTTTATAACTAATTAACGTTAGAGAAATTACAAAAAATTACAATAAAAATTATAATTTCAAATAAAAGAAGCTTGTTGACAATAGGCTGAGGCGCAGGTTATCTCGCTCTCTTTAAAGAGATTCAAGCCCTCTGCAGAATAACACGGTGCATCAGACTCTTAACTTGTCCCCTCCATGACACAACAGCCCAACAACAAGTTGTATGACTCACACCAATCGACACAAATTAGAGGGACCAAAAACTCCACCACAAGAACACATTTCTTTGGCCGACTAAACACACTATGACACTTTGGGGAATATTTGATGGAAAGTTGATAGGTGAATATGTAGTTGTAGTATATGTGGTACATCTCTTCATGCAACAAATGGTGGTATATATAGGCTTGTAGGACATTCCCTATGATTAATAGGGTAGTAACCAATAGCCATAGGATATAAGAAAATAAAAGCAAATGAAAACAAATAACCATCATGAGTTACACAAATAAATGTTAAAATGGTTTTTCCAAAAACAAAAACTGAAAATAACACCCAAATAAATTCAAAATAAATTAAAATATTAAAATGTAGCAACAATTAACTCGCTAGATATGGTTTGCAAGTAACACTATTTGAGCTTACTGTTTTCTCTTTTCTACCAAGAAACTACAATAATGGTTCCGAAATGGAAAGTAGTTTGATTACGTACTCAAAACTAAATAATTAGGCAACTAGGGTTCTTAGAGAGCAACTTCAACAAACTCTCTATTTTAGCTTTTAACTATTTTAGAGAGCGTGTTTAATTTTTTTTAATATTTTCGGAGCCTCAGCAGACTAGCTAAAGTTTAGCTATCATGACTTTTAGCTATCTCGCTAGCTAACAGCGGTGTTCACATGGTTACTTAGTGACCAAAGAAATTATGGTCAACCACAGTTGGATGTAAATCCAAGTGTGGAAAACAAAACAACTTAAATTTAAAATAATACTTCCCACTCTTGAATTTACATCTAACGGTAAAATAACTTACAAAGAATGTATTAAATTATAGTTAGCCTCATCGGAGTCATCTCACTCTCTATATTTAGCTAACGAGCAGTAGTGTTCACATGTAAGATATTTTACGGGATATATAAATATATTTAAACTATATAATCTTTATTTGAAAAATAATATTGATATAATGCTAGCTAAAATAGAGAGCATTGATGCAGCCGCATATCTAAAATGGCTAGCCAAAATGACAATTTTAGTTAGTTTGACTAAAATTTAATTTAAAAAATGGTTAACATTGTTAAAGATGCTCATACTTATTCGGGTTTCACGGTCGAGATACTTCAATACATCAGAAAAGAAAAAAGACATAAGTAGATTTCTGAAAAACAATTCATAGTAAGCTAGTCAATTAGCGATTTCAAAAAGCAGTAAACCACGCACTGCATAGGTTTTGGACATGCACACATGAAAAAGACGTGAGATTAACTTTGCTCTCATCTTAATCATTCTTGATCTTCATGAGAACGAAGTTTTTTTATTCATCGAAAAAAAAAAATTGAATTAAATCTTCCAAAGAAAAACGTTAAATGTGCATATTCCGGAGTGAAATAAGTAAAAGAACATTAATATTCTATATATGCAAGACATTCCTTTTGTTTAGAATAATTCTCTGTCACAACTCAAAACACACGAACACTAGTTTTGACAATATGATGAAATTAGAAACGTATGAAAGTGCTAACTTCATATAAAACCAATAGTACATGACATGGAAATTAATCCTACTACATGGAGCACTGGACTCGATCTCTGTTTCTCAAGCTCTCGTCATTGTGGAGCATCTACGCATATATATGTAGTTTTACTCATATTTCCTCTCCTAGTCTATCGTGGAAAGATTTATTTTTGTACATAGTGTAATTTCTATATAAGACATACATCTAAATCTTCATAAAGAAGCGGTCCGGCCGGCTTCAGTTTTGTCCGCCACCTCCAATTCCTCCAGGGCCGGGCATGCTTGGCCTGCTGCCTCCTTCTCCTCCACCAGCCCCTGGAGCACTGCCTCCTATGCCTGGAATGCCGCCGCCAACCCCCGGACTGCCTCCTCCAACCCCCGGAATGCCGCCTCCAACACCCGGAATGCCGCCTCCTCCGACACCCGGAATGCCTCCTCCCACACCCGGAATGCCGCCTCCTCCGACACCCGGAATGCCGCCTCCTCCGACACCCGGAATGCCTCCTCCGACACCTGGAATGCCGCCTCCAACACCCGGAATGCCGACCCCAAGATCTGGAATGCCGCCAACACCTGTAGTCCTGGCTACATTACAGCCAGTGCCAGGTCCTCTACCGTCACAACAGTGCAAACCGCATCCCCACAAATTATGACGACAGCAACACCCGCATCGGCCAATGTCGACCGGCTTTGAATCCTCTACTGGGTTTGGTTTCGTTTCTTTTTCACCTACTCCTACACTCGGACTGCCTCCTCCAACACCCGGAATACCGCCTCCGACACCTGTAGTGGTGGCTGCATTAGGTGGCCGGTTTGGACAGCCAGTGCCAGGTCCTCTACCGTCACAACAGTGCAAACCGCATCCCCACAAGTTATGACGACAGCAACAACCGCATCGGCCAATTTCGACCGGCTTTGAATCCTCTATTGTGTTCGGTTTCGTTTCTTTTTCACCTACCCTGGCATCCACTAATAATCGAAGCTAATTAGCTAGGTGACATAATTCCATGAAGAAAATTAAGGGAGCACAATTGTCTATTAGAGTTACCTTTATTCTCATGTTTGGTTGTCTCAGCAGCTGCGTCAATGGAAGAGATGAGAACTACTGCAAACAGAAGCCCTAGCAAAATGAAACCCTTGAATTTCATTTTCACTACTTTCTATTATGGAAGGCTTATCTAGCTGGGATAGGAGAAATGTGTAGGAGAATACTACGTTAGGTTTCCTCTGTGCTAGTATAATTTTATAGTGTGCTTCGACCGACTAGGAAGTCCTGTTATTGTATCATGTACTAGTTATAATATCTCTGTTGTTGACACATCTCCTTCGTTGCAGGCTCTTTAATTGAGTTTTCCATGCCAGGTGTGGTTCTTTCAGTTTTCGAGCACCTTTAATTGTCATTTGTTTAGCAGAGAAATTGTACATACGTGTACCAAAAAATATGTTTTTCAATTCATGGTTGAGGCTTGAGATATATATGGAGGATATATATGCATTCTGAGTTTATCACTTTCACTAGTTCACTAACTATTCGTGAAAGAATAGCGAGCTTAGGGTGCATGCAAGACAAGTGTCTTATGTTTGAGAAGGCCAGTACGTGAAGAAACTTAGATGAGACTTAATTCTTTCGAAGGAACCCTTCTTTCGAATTAACTCAGATGAAACTTCGAGAAAACCTAAAATGAGACTTAACTAATTAGACTCAAACTGTGATAAAGAAGTACAAATAATACAGAAAGAAATAACAAGTCCTGTAATCGAATAAAATAAAATAAAGAATTAAAATTTGTTTAGTCCTTGTGATTTATAGTCGACATCTGTTTAGTCCTTATGGTTTTATTTTAATCTGAATAGTCTTTAAAGTCACGATTTTTCATTCAAATAGTCATTCCGTTAATTTTCTCAGTTAAATCGCTGACGTGGTCTTTAACTGAGAAAATTATCGGAAAGACTATTTGGATGAAAAATTGTGACTTTAAGGACTATTCAGATTAAAATAAAACCACAAGGACTATTTGAATAAAAAATCGTGACTTTAAGGACTATTCAGATTAAAATAAAACTATAAAAACTAAACAGATATCGACTTCAAACCACAAGAACTATATAGTAATTTACTTTAAAATAAATGTATAATTCTTTCTTCCTTTAAAATAAAATTTTGAATTACAACTAAGGTGATACAATAAAAAATCGAGAAGATCCAAACCAGTCTCCCACAACATGCATGTATCTACGGTACGCATATATTATATTTTTGTTGTTCAGAATTTAAATGTCTTATAGAATTAGTTGCAAGCAGATATGAGGATTGCAGAATTGACAACGTGAACCTTCATCTGCTTAGAGTCGGATCGTCGAATAATATATATATATATATATAATGAAATTCTCAGCTGCGGACGTCCGCATCAAAGTTTTGGTGCAGATTTTCATTTTTTCACCACTTTTCGATCTCATCTCCACCGTCTAGTATCTAGATAATATTGTGTGGATCATCTCTGTAAAATTTCAGCTAATTTGGTAATCGTTAAGACCCTCAAACTCGAAAAACAAATGGACGGACTGAATTCTATCCGGTTGTGTTCATATATACAAG
>NC_020493.1:1497253-1510512 GCF_000184155.1 Fragaria vesca subsp. vesca | reverse complement strand
CTGAAATTTTACAGAGATAATCTACACAATATTATCTAGATACTAAACGGTGGAGATAAAGAAATTCGATCGAAAAATAGGTGTAAAAATAGAAATCCGCACCGAAACCTTCGATGCGGACGTCTGCAGCCAAGAAGGGCTATATATATATATATAAATCGATCCTATCATTCCTATGTATCTATTTTGGGGCTTCAGCCTCTTCTTTGAACCCGAGAAATAAGAAGATAAGAATTCGTGCACACTTCACTTCCTGAAGAGAGATTGCAGAGGGAGTTTTGTTTGTTTTTCCCTTAGTATTATTTCCTAGTCGACTGCCTTATATTGGCAAGAAATATCTTCATAATGTAACAAAATGAACCAGATTAATCAGAGAAGAACACCATATATATGCTTGCTTCATAACATTAACATTGCACGTAAATATCATCATACTTACAGAGTAGTGTAGATTCTGTTTGACATGCATAAAGGAGCTTACATATTTCTTGGACAACAAGAGCTGTCCTCTGTAGTTTGGAGCTCCCTAGCTAGCTAGGTTAAGGTCAAATACTTTCAGGTGATACTTAACCCTATCTTCATGCTCCCTTTGCATGCTTGTCATGGATCGAGCTTACTCGTATTTTTCTTAAATTTACGTACATACTTCTTCTTTTAGTCTCTAGGTTTTTGCCAGACATATATATATGCGTTGTGATCGGCTTTATGATCGGACATGTTATTTATGTACATAGTTTTTCCATAGCTTACTACTCTGGTTTCGATCAGGTACCGCCTCCTCCCCAGCCACCACCGCCTCGTCCTCCTCCTCCCCAGCCACCGCCGCCTCTTCCTCCTCCATAGCCGCCGCCGCCACCTCTTCCTCCTCCATAGCCGCCGCCGCCACCTCTTCCTCCTCCATAGCCGCCGCCGCCTCCTCTTCCTCCTCCATAGCCGCCGCCGCCTCGTCCTCCTCCCCAGCCGCCGCCGCCTCGTCCTCCTCCCCAGCCATAGCCATCAGGGTTGGCATCAGCAGCGGCCTCATCACTTGCAGCTTCTGTTTCTTCGTTCTGAGGCCAGCAACACTGCTTACCGCAATATTTGCCGCCATATTTATAGCAGCAGCCGCAACCTCCGCCTCCGCCTCCGCCGCCATATCCTTTTGTTTCGATATCTCCTGGCACCAGATTCGTCTCCTTTGTTGCCTCAACCGCTACAGCTGCATGTATATGTAAGATAACATTGATCATTTATCAATGTATATGTAAATGTATGTACGAATGTATATATATATAAACTCACTTGCATAGAGAACCTATATGTAAATTTCTCAAGTCGTGATTTCGTTCATTACCTTTATTCTCCTCTTTGGGCTTCTCATCAGCTGTGACAATGGAAGAGATGATAACAAGGGCAAACAGAAGCCCTAGAAAATTGAAAGCCTTGAAATTCTTCATGGTTTCTCTGAAACTTCGATACTACTCTTTAGAATCTGAGGATGGAATGCTAGGGTTCGTCCTCGACTTGTCAATTTATAGTGCATGGGATCGAGAAAAGACAAGGACATACCGATCCTTAGAATTTATTAGCCAGCCTTGAAAGAATCAGAAGTAGTTCGGCAGTAGTGAGAAGAACGTAGTATATTTTTGACTAAGTTAGATATGCATGCAGGTTTTAAGTTCTTATCACTATCTTCTATTAAGAGGAACACATGTACTGGTTCTAGCAGTGACATGTGTTTTAGCTAGGTTGAGGTGAGCATTGCATGCAAGTACTGATGAATGCGGTACGTCATTGCCTTGCATGTTGATTTGGACATGCCCGCATATCATTTTCCAATCCAGATAAACCCTACAATTTCGATTTCATGTTCAAACTAAGGCAAAAGCTGTAATATGTGTGTTGTACCGTACTACTGACGGAGTTCGTAACGGAAGGGCAATGATGTTAATTATAGATACCTGGTAAAATTAGTTTTCACTGAGAGATGCAGCAATCTAAATCACAAGCGCATAACACCTCTGTTACGGTTTTACATTTTAAAAGTGAGGAAGGTTTAGATGAATATGTTGAAAACATGGCTTGAGACCCAGAAGACCATCTATTACTTAGCCACAGACAGTCTGAAAATTGCAAGAAGTGCTCCATTCTTGGAAAGGTTGGTTCAGAAAGATATTGAGATTTTGTATTTAGTTGAACCTATTGATGGTGGCCATCCAGAAACTACAAACCTACACAGAGAAGAAGTTTTTGGACATTAGCAAGGAAGATTTAGAACTTGGTGATGAGGATGAGGTCAAGGACAGGGAAACTAAACAAGAATCACTACTCTGTGATAGGATAAAGCAATATATAATGGTATTCTCACAGTGGTGGTTTGATGATGATCATGGTGGCAAGGAACTGAAGGTCCTTACCCTTGTTTAAGTTGACACTGATCTTTCATCTTTGATTGTGATATTCACACTTAACCAGACTCTTACCACATGGGTCCATTACATAGAGGACTTCGGTTTTTTTTGTGAAAAGTAGAGGAACTTTCATCCATACGAATAGTATCACATATTCACATAATAAGCTCCACAACCTCAGTGTTCTTCCGATCGAGGGTCTGATTCAACCCAGATTCTACCAATCCAAGCACCACCAGCTTTTCTTTCATAATCATATCACTCCTCCAAACTGATATTGCATAGCACATCCTCCTCCCCATATATTGCAGAGCCAATTTCACACGGGTCTTCCGGCGGGTTTTAATCAGAATCGAAATCAATCAAGTTCCTCTGCCGCATGTGGGCCTGATCGTCGTCTTCCTCGACTATCTGACCTCCGATATCGGCTTCACCTCAGCCATCATATTCGACAAGAACCTAGAGTTCCATAAAGAGATTAAAATTTTAGGGCACTTGGGGTTAGATTACAGGGAATTTGACTTAAATGATCTTAAATTTTAACTATGACGGATGATATTTACTATTGACAGAATTTAAGTAAGAGATTTACTTTTATGTCCTTAAAATTTGAATTTTGTGAACAAAACCATGCCACGTGTGGAGACCGACCTCAGCGTACTGTACACCTGTGTATTCCAGCGCTTTCCTCAAACTAAAACTAAAATTGGGAAGCTACAAATGAAATTTTAAACTACAATACACAGATGCATGATCCAAGCATTGCATGACGCACCTGATGACGGCAAGTGAGGTTTTAACCAATTGGATAGGTGTAAGACAGGTAACCAATTCAAGCTTTTCTATATTTGCAGAAGCTCAATCATCGATCACCTTTGCGGACTTTTCTAGAGCATTCAATAAATCAGGATGTTGAATCGACTAAATTAGAATCAAAACTATATAAATCATTTTGAAATCACTTATCAAAACTATATAAATCATTTTCAAATCCTATTGGATGTCGATCATGATCTTCTTTTACCAGCCCGATATATTATGTTTTTGTTGTTCAGAATCCAAATGTCTTTAGAATTAGTTGCAAGCAGACACTAGGATTGCAGAACTGACAACGTGTACAGATTGCAACTCCTTGATCTGGTTAGAGTCGACAAGTCCAGTCGTCAAATATATTGATTCTAATGTATCTGTTTGTAGGATTTTGGGCTTCAGCCTCCTCCTTAATTCGTGCCACTACTACGTACTGCACTTCCTGATGAGGGTTGACATGCAGCTAGCTAAGACATGATGTCTAGGACTAGGGGTTATGTCGATCGCATTGAAACAAGGGATTTTGGTAAAGAAATATTTTCGTAATGTAACAAAATGGCCAGGTTGATCAGAGAAGAAGAACACCAGATAGGATATATATGCTTCATAACATTAACATTGCACGTACGTATGCATCATGCTTACAGAGTGTAGCTGGATTCTGTTTCACAAGCATAAAGGAGATTACATATTTCAGGGACAACGAGGGCTGTCCTCTGTAGTTTGGAGTTCCCTAACTAGCTAGGTTTTAAGGGTCAAATACTTTCAGGTGATCTTTAACCCTTCATCTTCGTGCTCCCTTGCATGCATGCTTGTCATGGAGCCAGGCAGCCAGCTTACTCGTATTTTTCTAAATTTACGTACATATATAGTTCTTTTACTCTCTAGGTTTTTGCCAAACATGCTTTGTGATCGATGATCGGCTTTATGATCGGACATGTTATTTATGTACATAGTTTTTCCATAAGCCTACTACTCTGGCTTCGATCAGGTACCGCCTCCTCCTCCCCAGCCACCGCCGCCTTTGCCGCCACCGCCCCCTTTGCCACCGCCTTTGCCTCCTCCATAGCCGCCACCGCCTTTTCCCCCTCCATAGCCGCCACCGCCTTTTCCACCACCCCAGCCATATCCATCAGGGTTGGCATCAGCGGCGGCCTCACTTACAGCTTCTGTTCCTTCGTTCTGAGGGTAGCAACACTGCTGACCGCAAACGTGCGTGTATTTCTTGCAGCAGCCGCAACCTCCGCCTCCGCCGCCATATCCTTTTTTTCCGACATCACCTGCTACAGCTGCAAGTATATATATGTAAGATAACGTTGATCATTAATCCGTGGTGCATTTATCAATGTATATATAAATTATGTACGAATGTATAGATATAAACTCACTTGCACTAGAGAAACCTATATGTAAATTTCTCAAGTCGTTATTTCAGTAGTTACCTTTATCCTCCTCTTTGGGTTTCTCGTCAGCTGTGACAGTGGAAGAGATGAGAACAAGGGCAAACAGAAGCCCTAGCAAACTGAAAGCCTTAAAATTCTTCATGGTTTCTCTGAAACTTGGATACTACTGTTTAGAATATCAGGATGGAATGCTAGGGTTCCTCCTCGAGTACGTTGTCAATTTATAGTGCATGAAGTCGAGAAAAGACGAGGACATACCGATGACCGATCCTTAAATTTATTGAAAGAGTCAAAAGTTAGTTCGGCAGTAGTATATTTTTGACTGATATTAGATATGCATACAGGTTTTAAGTTCTTATCGCTTGATCTTCTTGAGAGAAACCATACATCAGTTCGAGCATTGACATGTGTTTTGGCTTAGGTTGAGGTGAGCATTGCATGCAAGCTAGTAGTCCAGATAAACCCTACAATGCGGTAGCCACTGCCGCTTGCATGTGAATTTGGACATGCCCGCGTATCAATTTTCCAGTCCAGATAAACCCTACAATTTCGATTTCAAATTAGTTACAACAAATACTGAGAAGATACAGATGAAATTTTAAAATAAAATACACACAAACCCATGATCCAAGCATTGCATGATGCACCTGATGACGGCAAGTGAGGTTTTAACCAATTACGTAGATAGGAGTAAGCTTTTGATCACCAGTTAGGACTTACATATATGAGTCAAATGCCCACAAAATTTTATTCCTACTGACAAAATCAGATTTTTAAATTTTTATGAGCCAACTTAAACAACACAAAGACAATTTTACCTTAAATAAATTAAATAAACTACAATAGACCATTATAAGAGTTAATTATGAAATAAAGATTTTATGACCGAATTCTCACGGCCGATGACGTTAACCGGACTCCGACAGCCGTTGATCGGACTCTAGGAGACTTTGACCGGACTCCGACGATAGGGTGCATTAAATTTTATTCATTTAAAAAATCTTCTGATTTAGGCTAATGGGCATTTTTCCTTATATATATATATATATATATATATATACACACACACACATACACACACTTGCAGAAACTAGATCACCTTTTCAAGAGCATTCAATAAATCAATGTATTAATTAAATCAAACTAAGTTAGAATCTGATTTATTGGTAACATGCAGCTTATATCACTACCAGAAGAAAGGTTTTAGCCAAAAAAATAAAAAAACCAGGCCGACGAATTATTTTTTCTTCAGCTAAAGTCCACGTTAGTCGACGAAATTTTCCTTCGTCGGCTAATTTAAATTTTCGTCGGCTATGGTCAACTTTAGCAGACGAAAATTTAATTTTGTCGGCTATAGTCTATAAACTTTAGCCGACGAAAATATAAAAGTTTAGCCGACGAAATTAAAATGTCGTCGGCTAAAGTGCTTTATATTTGCAGATCTGGATAACATGCAGCTCATCTGGAAAAAAAACGGGAGAAGAAAAACGGGAGAAAAAGTTTGGGTGTTGTCGAAATTTGTCCATAATTAGTTTGTAGAGCTATATATAGGTACGTATATGTGTATATATGTTGATTTTGAGTTTTATTTGAGTTGATTGATTTTGAGTGTGATTGAGTTGATCGATTTTGAGTACGTTGGATGTATGTATATATATATATATATATGTGTTGATCGATTTAGTTGATGATTTGATAATATATATGAAGTTGTTGTTAATAAGTAGTAGATATATATATGTGTTAATTAATTTATAATATTGTGTTGATGGTATGAAGTTGTTGATGATATGAGTTGATGATGATTTTGTGATGATGTTGATATATAATATTGTTATGTAATTATTAAGTATACATATGTGTTAATTAATTTGTTATTAATTAGTTGTAGTACGTAGAATACTAAATGAATTGAGATTTTATATATAGAATTTAATTAATAATTAGCTAGAGTTATACATATATATTTTGTTATATTTTCAGGATATGGATAAGAGTTAGATTTCGCTTTCAAAATGGGACAAAAAATATGGTAAAGGAGTTATGAATTTTCTGGAATATGCGCTGGCTAATGCTAACGGGAATACAATTTTCTATTGCCCGTGCATGAAATGTCAGTGTCGCAGCGATATGCATCGATTTGCGATTAACAAAGTATGGCAGCACCTGAAGAGTAACGGGTTTTGGGAGAAGTACATATGTTGGTTATATCACGGTGAAACATCATCAGGGGGTCCGCATGATCATGGCCAATTTTCTGAGACGGGCAGTACATCCAACGATCCAACAATGACTTTCATCAACGACATGTTTCCTTATGAGAGCGGTGTATGCGCTCAAGGATAGTATATGCCTGAGCCGGTGCAGCCCTTCCCTAGAGCTGTCAACACTGCTGGTATTGACAAGTACAACAAACTGCTTGGTTTCCAACAGACCCCTGTGTACCCCGGTTGTCAGAAGACCGTTCTTGAAAGTGTGATGGACGTAATGAAGATTAAAGTTGAGACAAAATCGATAGTGAAGGCTGTTGATGATTATCTACAATACACTGCTTCGATGTTTCCCCACGGTCATCGTCTTCCTACCACTCATCATAAGGTCCGATGTATCCTGAAAGATCTTAGGCTTTCCTACATCAAGATCCATGCATGCAGATATGACTGCATTCTCTTCTAGGGTGGAATGACCTTGGTGGCCTTGACGCATGTCCGGTATGTCACATTGACAGGTATAAGTTGACTCCTGTAGGCAATAGGAAACCTGTTAATGTACTTCGGTATTTCCCGTTGAGTGATAGGCTAGAGCGGTTGTACATGTCTTCACACACGGCCGAAGCTATGAGATGGCACGCTGATAGGGAATTGCATGACGAAGATACCCTTATACACCCTACTGACAGGGAGGCTTGGAAGCATATAGACATGGAGTTTCCTTATTTTGCGTCAGAGGTCCGAAATGTGAGGCTCAGGCTCTCATCCGACGGGTTCAACCCTTTTGGTAACATGAGTCTTCAATATAGTGTATGGCCGGTGATTTTGGTACCGTACAACCTTCCTCCATGGATATGCATGAAGAAAGAATACAATATATTGAGTTTGTTGATTCCGGGGCCCGGTTATCCAGGGAAGTGTCTCGATGTGTATTTGAGACCTTTGATTGAAGAGCTTAAGTTTTTATGAGACGTTGGTCATTCCACTTATGACAAGTACATGCACGAGATGTTCCAGATGCATGTCATGGTTGTTGGTACTATCAGTGATTTTCCTGCCCGTGGGATGTTGTCGGGCAACGTTGTTAGGGGATACAAGGCTTATCAAGAGTGCCTTAGCGATGAGGGGAGCAGCAGTCATTGCAACAAGATATGCAAATTGGGTCACCGTACTCTCCTTCCATATGATCACGAATGGCGGTTCGATGCACATGCATTTGATGGGACCGTAGAAAACGGTGTGCCTCCCAGAAGATGGACGGGGGAAGAAATTTTAGCAGTGCTTAATGAGTACGATTTTGGGCAGCTCAGCAATCATCCCAATATTGTGGCGGCAATACCTGAAAGACCCGACAGGTACAAATTCTGGACACATAAGAGCATATTCTGGGAACTCTCATACTGGAGTAAGTTGTTGATCAGACACTACCTAGATGTGATGCACATAGAAAAGAATGTTTGTGACAGTGTGGTGGGCACAGTGTTGAACTTGGAGGGGAAGACGAAAGACGGTCCTAAGGCACGCATTGATCTAAAAAAAATGCTTATAAGAAGACATCTGTGGTTGAAAGAAGGGAAGAACAAAATGCCTCAAACTCCTTACACCGTGAAGCCTGACCAGAATAATGTAATTTTCAGGTGGATGAGTTATGTGAAGTATCCTTCAAGCTATGCAGGAAATATAGCCCGGTGTGTGAACTTCCGGGACAATAAGATGTACGGGTTGAAGAGTCATGACTGTCATATCCTGCTACAACGTCTCTTCCCTGTTTTCATTCGACCGTTCCTTCCCCGTCAGGTGGTGGAGCCGTTAGTAGCGTTAGCAAGATTCTTCCAGAAGTTATGCACACGGGAAGTGAAAAAATCTAACTTTCGGGAAATGTAAGAGGATATCATTTATATTATGTGTAAATTTGAGAGGATATTTCCTCCAAATTTTTTTGACATCATACCTCACCTGATGATCTATCTTTCCGAGCAATTGTTGCTTACCGGTCTATTACACTACACTTGGATGTATCCCATGAAAATGTACGTTTTTTACACCTGAATTCCTCAATATATATACATGTTCAATAATCATAACACTTTACAACTTGATTTATAGGTAACTTGGAGACTACAAATATTATGTGGCTAATAAATCCGCGCCTGAAGGATGTATAGCTGAAGCATATATTGCGCACGACTGCGTCACCTACATGAAGTTGTATTTAGGAGCGTTGAAGGAAACTCCGCAAACCATACCGGTAGATGTACCGAAGTTCAATCTTTCCATACTCTCTAGTGATGTTGAAGTTTATGGAATTTTGCCAGACTCTTACAAGTTGCAACCACATGAGCTAGTCATTGCCCACTGGTGGGTATTGATTAACTGTCGAGAAGTTGAATATTGGAAAGACATCCATCTATATTGTCCAGACATTCAAGGTGATCTCGAGTACCACAACAGGGAGTTCGCAAATTATTTTGGCGGCTGGGTACATAATTCAATATTTCTGTACATGTTTATGTTTATTATATAATTATCCATATTTACAGTTGAATGGTTGGTTGCAGATGAACCATATTCAATTTGATGGTCACCCAAATTGGTCGCATGAACTAAGACTTCTAGCGATGAAGCCGATAATGTCAAGAGTTTATCCGATGTGCAAGGTGAATGGCGTGCAATTTATATGTGAACAGAGAGACAGCAGACGGAGAACACAGAATTCTGGGGTGATGATGCATGGTAGGCGGAATGGAGTTGACTATTACGGTGTTTTCCATTCAGTGGTGGAACTCGTTTATGGGCAAGGCATGACAGTGCACCTCTTCAAATGTAGATGGTTTGATACTAGGGCGCAGAGCATGAAGACTGATCAGTACGGAATATTATCGGTGAACACTGCTACAAGTTCTTACGAAGATGACCCGTTCGTTTTTGCCACATCGGTAAAACAAGTGTTTTATCTTGATGACCTTGCTAAGGGTGACGCGTGGAAAGTAGTCAACCTTGTGCACCCTCGAAATATTTACCGAGCGGCTACACTTGGAGAGGCCGAAGACAAGGAAGAAGATGTTGCGTATCAAGAGCCCAGTGTAATAGGTATTCCTAACTCCTCTACTGTTCGCCTTAGTAATTTTAAAGCCGGTCGTTCGGTGCGAATTCGTGATGAAGAGCCAAGGCTTATTGATGTTGATCCAAATCAAGAAACAGACGAAGACTCTGGCGATGAGGAAATGCATAGATTACCAGAAATTAATTCTGACACCGAAGAAGACTCATCCGATGATTCCGATTATGAGCCTTAGTTTTAATTCCGATTACATTAATTTGTAATAAAAAAGAATGTATAACCTTTATAGTTTACATATGTTGAATTCATATTTCTGTTATTTTATATGAATTTTGGTGATATATGAACAGGAAGTTAATATGGTTTAAACCTTCTATTTTTTTAATGTATTTTTTATACTTTAGCCGACGAAATATACCATAATTCGTCGGGTAAGATGCGTTTAGCCGACGAATACCCTAATATACGACTTGTTGCGTGTCATCGATTTGAACTATTTTCAGTTGAAGGTCCGGGAAAAATACGTAATTTAGACAGTCTAATGACCTTTCCCATGCGTTTAGGGGTTTGACTTACGGGATTGAGCGTCCGGATCGAGCCCTTAACCTTGTTGGATCAAGTTGAATTTTTTCCCATACATGTATTTGATCATGATGGTCAGATCTGACGGTGGGATTTTCGTTTCTCAAGTTTGATCATCACAATCACAACATGCCTACTAATGTTGTATAACTTGTTTACCAAGTGTTTAAGTAAATGTTCCGTTTCAAAAACAAACTATACGTAGAACCTTCAAACATAAAAAAGTCGTGAAATAAGATATGACCAGAATAGTGAAATACATCTACGGTTGAAAAATCATGGTATTCCGGTAAAGTCTCGGTGCCGATAGTTGAGGTCAATGCAATTTTCCATTCTTTATCTCTATGGGTAGCCCTATCTTCGGTGGTTATTTTCCGTAAAATTTTTATATGATTTGTTGGGTCTCATCGGTTTGAAACTATTTTTAGTTAAAGGTCCGGCCAAAATACGTAATTTAGACGGTCCAATAACCTTTTATGTGCGTTTAGGGGTTTGACTTAATGGATTGACCGTCCGGATCGAGCCCTTAACCTTGTCGGATCAAGTTGAATTTTTTCCCATACATGTATTTTATCATGATGGTCAGATCTGACGGTGGGATTTTTATTTCTCAAGTTTGATCATCACAATCACAACATGCCTACTAATGTTGTATAACTTGTTTGCCAAGTGTTTAAGTAAATGTTCCGTTTCAAAAACAAACTATACGTAGAACCTTCAAACGCAAAAAGTCGTGAAATAAGATATGATCAGAATGGTGAAATACGTCTACGGTTGAAAAATCATGGTATTCCGGTAAAGTCTCGGTGTCGATAGTTGCGGTCAATGCAATTTTCCATTCTTTATCCCTATGGGTAGCCCTATCTTCGGTGGTTATTTTTCGTAAAATTTTTATATGACTTGTTGGGTCTCATTAGTTTGAAACTATTTTCAGTTGAAGGTCCGGCCAAAATACGTAATTTAGATGGTTCAATGACATTTTCCGTGAGTTTACGGGTTTGATTTAACGGATTGACCGTACGGATCGAGCCCTTAACCTTGTCGGATCAAGTTGAATTTTTTCCTATACATGTATTTTATCATGATGGTCAGATCTGACGGTCGGATTTTTGTTTATCAAGTTTGATCATCACAATCACAATGTGCCGAATGTATAAAAGTACTTTAGCCGACGAATTTCAAAGGTCAGCCGACGAATTTCAAAGTTTAGCAGACGAATTTAAAGGTTTAGCTGAGGAAGTAAAAATTTCGTCGGCTAAAGTTATACGGTATACAGACGAAGACCCAACGCTCGACAGCCTCCACAGCGCGTTTCAAAAACCCTAGCCTCCTCCGCCTCCCTCTCCCGGTCTACCGGTCGCCCTCTCCCTCTCCCGGTCTCCCGGTCTGCCTCCTCCGCCTCCTGCATACCGGTCCGCCTCCTCCCTCTCCCTCTCCCTCTCCCTCTCCCGGTCTCCCGGTCTGCCTCCTCCGCCTCCTCTCCCTCTCTCGGTCTCTCGGTCGCCCTCTCCCTCTCCCAAATTCTCCAGCTCCTCTTCTTCTCCAAGGTTAGCGTTTTTCTTCTTTTTTACTTTTGATTTCGAATTGATTTTCACCTGTGCTTTTTGTTACTATCCAATCTCCCATTTTACTGTTATGATCATGAATTCATATGGGTAACCCAATCAAATTTGTAATCTTTGGTCCAATTTTGATGGCTAAAGACGTTACATTTTTTCCTAATTTATGTTTAGGAGATTAATTATCCCCATTTTGGCGTACAAATGTTTTGTTGATAATGAACTTGAAGCTTGCATTGTGCACTTGTTATATTCCATGACTAGGTACTGCATTCATTGTCACATCCCGGGACCCGCTCCGCCGTAACACGATATTGTCCGCTTTGGGCCCACCGGCCCTCACAGTTTTGTTTCCAGCAGCTCAGGAGCAGCTTCCCAGTAGGTCGCCCATCCTGGGATTGCTCTCGCATCGACATGCTTAACCTCGGAGTACCCATCCCCTCCGAAGCCGCTGAGCCACCAAAAGGCCTCATGTTAGGTTGGTGGTGGGCATGTACATATACAGCACATAACCCCTCTCCGGTTGGCCGATGTGGGATATTACAATCCACCCCCCTTGGGAGTCCGACGCCCTCGTCGGCACACTCGCACCACACGGCAGAGTGGCTCTGATACCAACTGACACGACCCACCCCGAATTTCACCCTGAAACCCAAAGTAAGTCGTGCGGGGACCACCTCCAAGGAAAATTTACTGAAAAGATTAAGCAAATCTCCCTTGCAGATGGACAACCTTAACTCGAAAATTTCATATTACACTTCTGAACATCACATAATATAAAAAAATTCTAAAGTATTCAGAGCTACTAAACATAAGCGGAAGCAAGAAAATACGAGTAGGTTGAACAGGTAACCTACTGGCGAAAACTGGCCGAAAAGCGGGTGACTATGCCTCGTCTCCTACTAGATCCAACCCGAACTCTGCAGACTGGGCAATTTAAAACGAAGGGCCCAGGGGAAAACATTTAATAACGTTAGAGTGAGTGGACAAAAAATAAATTAATAATTAAAAATATTTATGTTTCCCCAAATTAATTTCTAAGGAAAAATCGAATGCATGCCGCAAGCGATAAAAACCTTTATCCCATAAAATATCGAGCCTCTCAGACTCTATAATATATGTATGTATTTACACTCGTCCATACTCCCTATATAAATTCATGGGTCTATATAGGGCTACTACGCTCGCGTCCAACGCTCACGTCACGCCTTAATGCGGTGCTACACTACGCCATCAAGGTGGAC
>NC_020493.1:1467625-1497153 GCF_000184155.1 Fragaria vesca subsp. vesca | reverse complement strand
ACCCTAACCCTAACCTAAACCCTAAACCCTAAACCCTAAACCCTAAACCTAAACCCTAAACCCTAAACCCTAAACCCTAAAACCCTAAACCCTAAACCCTAAATAACAACTATCAATCTTTTTCCACTATTGGTAGTTGTGTCCTACATTCAAAATTGATAGTTGTTATTTTTGAACCAATCTTTTTCCACTATCAAATCATCATCTCTGAGAACTTCTTGAGCCGACGGAACACGAAAATCTCAATTGCATTAGTGTATACGAGTTCCGCTTGATTTCGGCCCAAAACCCGTTATTATAACACACGGTTTTTTTTTTTGTCAAAATTGAATGAGGTTATTTTTAAACGAAATTTTTACTATTATCAAATTATCATCCCTAAGAACTTCTCGAACTGACGTAACCCGAAAATCTTAGTTGGATTAGTGTATACGAGTTTCACTTGATTTGGGCCCAAAACCTCTAGCTATAGCACACGTTTTTTTAGTCAAAATTGAATGTTGGTATTTTTGAACCAAATTTCTTCTATTACCAAATTATCATCCCTAAGAACTTCTTAAGCTGACGGAACCCGAAAATCTTAATTGGATTAATGTATACAAGTTACGCTTGATTTCGGCCCAAAACCGCTACCTATAGCACATGGTTTTTTTTGTTAATATTAAATGTTGTTATTTTTTAACCAACCTTTTTCTACTGTCAAATCATCATTTTTAAAAACTTCTCAAACTGACAGAACCCGAAAATCTCAACCGGATTAGTGTATACGAGTTTCGCTTGATTACAGAACAAAACCTCTTGTTATAGGACACGATTTTTTTATCAAAATTGAATCTTCATATTTTTGAACCAAACTTTTTCTATTATAAAATAATCATCTCTAAGAACTGCTTGAGCTGACGGAACCCAAAAATCAAAATTAGATTTGTGTATAGGAGTTTCGCTTGATTTAGGCCCAAAACCTTTTGCCATAGCGTACGGTTTTTTTGTCAAAATTTAATATTGTTATTTTTGAACCAAACTTTTTCTACTATCAAATAATTATCTCTAAGAATTTCTTAAGCTGACGAAACCTGAAAATCTCAATTGGATTAGTGTATATGAGTTCCGCTTGAATTACATTCAAAACCCGTTGGTATAGAATACGGTTTTTTTGTCAAAATTGAATGTTATTATTTTTGAACCAAAATTTTTTTACTATCAAATAATCATCTCTCAAAACTTCTTCAGCTGACGGAACCCGAAAATCACAATTGGATAAGTGTATACGAGTTCCGCTTGATTTCGGCCGAAAACCCCTATAGCATACGGTTCTTTTGTCAAAATTGAATGTTGTTATTTTTTAACCAAACTTTTTCGACTATCAAATAATCATCTCTATGAACTTCTTGAACTGACGGAACCCGAAAATCTCAATTGAATTAGTGTATACGAGTTCCGCTTGATTTACAGTCAAAACCCCTTCGTATAGAACACGATTTTTTTGTCAAAATTGAATGTTGTAATTTTTGAACCAAACTTTTTCTACTATCAAATAATCATCTCTAAGAACTTCTTGAGCTGACGGAACTCGAAAATCTCAATTGGATTAGTGTATACGAGTTCCGCTTGATTTAGGCTTAAAACCCCTTACACACGGTTTTTTTTGTCAAAATTGAATGTTGTTATTTTTGAACCAAACTTTTTCCATAATCAAATCATAATCTCTATGAACTTCTCGAATTGACGGAACCCGAAAATCACAATTGGATTAGTGTAAACGAGTTCCACTTGATTTCAACCCAAAACCTCTTTCTATAGCACACGGTTTTTTTGTCAAAATTGAATGTTGTTATTTTTGAACCTAAACTTTTTCTACTATCAAATAATCATCTCTAAGGACTTCTTCAACTGACGAAACCCGAAAATCTCAATTGGATTAGTGTAGAGTTTCGCTTGATTTGGGCCCAAAACACCTTGCTATAGCACACGGTTTGTTTGTCAAAATTGAATGTTTATAATTTTGAACCAAACTTTTTCTATTATAAAATCATCATCTCTAAGAACTTTTTTAGCTGACGGAACCCGAAAATCTCAATTAGATTATTGTATACGAGTTCCGCTTGATTTCGGCCCAAAACCCATCGCTTATAGCACATGGTTTTTTTGTCAAAATTGAATGTGGTTATTTTTGAGCCAAACTTTTTCTACCATTAAATCATCATCTCTATGAACCTTTTGAGCTGACGGAACCCGAAAATCTCAATTGGTTTAGTGTATACGAGTTCCGCTTGATTTTGGCCCAAAACCCCTTGCTATAACACGTTGTTTTTTTGTCAAAATTGATAGTTGTTACTTTTGAACCAAACTTTTTCCACTATCATATCATTATCTCTAAAAACTTCTTGAGCCGATGGAACACGAAAATCTCAATTGGATTATTGTATACAAGTTCCGCTTGATTTCGGCTCAAAACCCGTTACTATAGCACACAGTTTTTTTTGTCGAAATTGAATGTTGTTACTTTTTAACCAAACTTTTTCTTCCAGAAAATCATCCTTTCTATGAACTTCGTGAGCTAACGGAATCTGAAATCTCAATTGGATTAATGTATACAACTTATGTTTGATTTCGGCCCGAAACCGCTACCTATAGCACACGGTTTTTTTGTCAAAATTGAATGTTGGTATTTTTGAACCAAACGTTTTCTACTATCAAATCATCATTTCTAAAAACTTTTCGAACTGACGGAACCTGAAAATCTCAACCGGATTAGTGTGTACGAGTTCCGCTTGATTATGGTTTAAAACCTCATGCTATAGCACACGGTTTTTTTTATCAAAATTGAATCTTCATATTTTTGAACCAAACTTTTTCTATTATAAAATAATCAACTCTAAGAACAGCTTAAGCTGACGCAACCAGGATATTACAACTGGATTAGTGTATACGAGTTCCGCTTGATTTCGGCCCAAAACCTCTTGCCATAGCGTACGGTTTTTTTGTCAAAATTGAATGTTGTTATTTTTGAACCAAACTTTTTCTACTATCAAATCATTATTTCTAAAAACTTCTCGAACTGACGGAACTCGAAAATCTCAACTGGATTAGTGTATACCAGTTCCGCTTGATTACGGCCCAAAACCTCTTGCTATAGCACACGGTTCTTTTATTAAAATTGAATGTTTTTGTAGTCGGTAGTTGATAAACTACCTTCCCTGCCCATAGATTAGTCATGAAACTTATAGATCGACATCCAGGCTACCTAGTCATGGAGTCGGATCATCAATATCACATCAGGAGGTCCTCCGTCCAAGCACGGCAAGGAGGCATCGTGATAAGAAATATGTGTAATGTGTCCCACATCGAAAGTGTGTTGTAAGTGGGAACCTTCCTAATCTATAAAGGAAGGGTTCCCCCTAAGTAGAAGGGATCGATCTTCTTCTCCCCCAAAAGGCATTGAGGCCTCCCGATAGTGAATTCCAAGTGGACGTAGCCATGCCCTCCGACGGCATGGTGAACCACTATACGTCCTTGTCTATTGCCCATGATGTGTACAGTTTATATTCGTGTTCCACTGTGATTCTACATGGTCCTCCGGGATTATGCAGAAACATTTAGCGCCGTCTGTGGGAATCATTACAAAAAGTCACGTTGTTCCACCCGAGAGGCATTCCAGTAAGCACATGGAGGTAGACTAACCACCAAACTCATGCAGGAAAGTCAGCACATGGTGTCTGATATGCAGGCCCAGGCCGGGCCCAAGCATCAAGCGGAATAGCTTGACCCGGCCGGGAGCCCTTCATCACCCGGTCTTAAAAAAAAAATAAAAAATAAAAAAAGGTAATGCAAGGCGAAACCCGGAGATGGCTCATCTAGACCCGTGTACTCCTCCCGCTCGAGTGTACTCCTCTCGCCCGGGTTCATGACCCAGCCTGTCCGGGTTCCCTTTTTCGCATCGGGATGTTGGAGAACCAAAACCTCAATTAGATTAGTGTATACGAGTTCCGCTTGATTTCAGCCCAAAACCTCTTTCTATGGCACACGGTTTTTTTGTCAAAATTGAATGTTGTTATTTTTGAACCAAACTTTTTCTACTATCAAATCATCATGTCTAAGAACTTCTCGAACTGACGGAACCCGAAAATCTCAATTGGATTAGTGTATACGAGTTTTGCTTGATTTGGGCCCAAAACCCTTTGCTATAGCACACGGTTTTTTTGTCAAAATCGAATGTTGTTATTTTTGAACCAAACTTTTTCTACTATCAAATCATTATTTCTAAAACCTTCTCGAACTGACGGAACCCGAAAATCTCAACCGGATTAGTGTATAAGTTCCGCTTGATTACGGCCCAAAACCTCTTGCTATAGCACACGGTTCTTTTATTAAAATTGAATGTTGTTATTTTTGAACCAAACTTTTTCTATTATAAAATAATCACCTCTAAGAACTGCTTGAGCTGACGGAACCCGAAAATCTCAATTGAATTAGTGTATACGAGTTTCGCTTGATTTGGGCCCAAAAACCCCTTACTATAGCACACGGTTTTTTTGTCAAAATTGAATGTTGTTATTTTTGAACTAATTTTTTCTATTATCAAATTATCATCCCTTTGAACTACTCAAATTGACTGAACCCGAAAATCTCAATTGGATTAGTGTATACGAGTTTCGCTAGTTTTTGGTCTAAAACTCCATGCTATAGCACACGTTCTTTTAGTCAAAATTGAATGTTGTTATTTTTGGACCAAACTTTTTCTATTATCAAATCATCATCTCTAAGAACTTCTCGAATGGATGGAACGCAGAAATCTAATTGGATTATATACAGGTTCCGCTTGATTTCGGCCCGAAACGGGCCCATAACCTTTTGCTATAGCACACGGTTTTTTTCGGTCAAAATTTAATGTTCTTATTTTTGAACCAAAGTTTTTCTATCATCAAATCATCATTTCTTTGTACCTTTCGTGCTGACTGAACGCGAAAATATTAATCCGACTAGTGTATACGAGACTTTCTTGATATCATCCTAAAACCTCGCTCTTGCTATAGCACGTGGTTTTTTTTGTCAAAATTGAATGTTTTTATTTTGGAACCAAACTTTTTCTATTATCAAATCATCATTTTTAGATACTTATCGAGTTGACAGAACGCGAAAATCTGTATCGTATTAGTGTATACATGTTTCACTTAATTTCAGCCCAAAACCTCTTGCTGGATCACCCAGTTTTTTTGTCAAAATTGAATGTTATAATTTTTGAACCAAACTTTTTCTACTATCAAATCATTATCTCTAAGAAGTCTTCGACCTGACGGAACCCGAAAATCTTAATTGGATTAGTGTATACTAGTTTCGCTTGATTTTGGGCCAAAACCTCTTGCTATAGCACACGGTTTTTTTTGTCAAAATTGAATGTTGTTATTTTTTAACCAAACTTTTTCTATTGTCCAATCATCATTTGTAAGTACCTCTCGAGCAGACGGAACGTAAAAATCTTAATCTGATTAGTGTATACGAGTTCCACTTGATTTCGGCCCAAAACCCCGAGATATAACACATGGTTTTTCTGGTTAAAATTGAATGTTCCACTTGAACTGCGGAACTCGAAAATCTTTATCAGATTAGTGTATACGAGCCCTGCTTGATATCAACCTAAAATCCCTCGTTATATTGCACATGGTTTTTTTGGTCAAAAATGAATGTTCTTATTTATTAACCAAACTATTTTATTATTAAATCAAGATTTCTACGTACTTCTGGAACTGACAAAACTCGAAAATCTCAATTGGAATTGTGAATATGAGTTTTGCTTGGTTTCACCTAAAAGGCCTTGTTATAGCACATGGATTTTTCGGTTAAAATTGAATGTTTTTATTATTTAACCAAACTATTTCTATTATCAAATCATGATTTCTACGTATTTCTCGAACTGAGGGAACTCGAAAGTCACAATCAGATTAGTTATTTTTTGAGGCATTAATGTACCTTGTTTTGATAAAGATTAAGCTATACATAGTCACTTCAAATTCAACCATATATGAACATAACCTCTTACTATAGCACACGAGTTTTTAGATGATTTGTCACTCATGGTTTTTATCATGCTTGTATTTCAATATGCACCTCTTGACATCTTTCAAACCTTAATTCGTGTTCTAAAGGTTTTTGCAGACGATCGAGATCAAAATACGTCACGGGTATCAAGTCTTATAAAGAAATCAAAATCTTTATTTTTTGAGGAATGAGTGAATTTTCAACACTACGATGTGTTCTATTCCTCTTATAGATACCTCAAGTACCTTGTTTTTATAAAGATTTAAGGTATAGATCGTCGCTTCAAATTCAGCTATAGGAGTTTGTTTTATCAGCCTAGCAATTCTTGGTATCAGAGCCTGGTTGGCTTGGCTTTGTGGTGGCGGACGTGGACAGCCGAAGAGTCTAGCCCTCACGCTAACGATGAGAAGGGAAAGCTCCCTCGGCCACCGCGTTAAGGAACGAAGCAAATCCCATGTCATTTGTCTTTGTCTGGTCCGGGATGGCCATAAAAGTCTGAAACATTATACAGTAAAGCTAAACATCCGCGTTGCAATGGGTAGTGAAAGATAACGATGTTTATGAACCAGCAATTTGAGGGCAGAAAGCAGGATGGGACACTTCTTAGATCGGACGGGCGATGCTGGATTCACCTCCTAGATCGAACTGGTGGCAGCTGTGGCGCTGCAAAGAGGTACGGCTGGTCAGCTACCCTAGTTCCGCATTTTTCGCAGCACTAACTTTACAGCAAAGTCAACGTGCCCAAGGCCAAAAGCCTCAATGTTGCGCATTACCTTAATTTCATTGCCAGAAATGTTCAAGTAATATATTTGCGCAATAAACCACATACTAGTGTGTCAAACTAATATAAAAGCCGGTAATGAAAAAATTAACATAAAAAGCTTTAGAAGTCCCACCCTAAAAGTTTCAAGCCTTGTACAAGCAACAAGATATGAGGAAGATCATGCCCTTCAATTTATCGGTAGAGGTGTGAGGAAATCACAGCTTTAGCAAAAGGAGTTTGCAAGCTATTTTATTTTTCTACAAGATCATTTGACATCGCAGAGGGTATCCTGTGGCATTTTAAAATTTTAGAAGTCGCAACTTTTGCTAAATTATAGTTCAACACAACAACTCTATCATCATCCAAGTCGAAACGCACGCTCTCTTCGCTACAGCTTTCGACAAGTTGGCATAAATGTTTCAAATTTTCAACTTCTTTCCCATTAACCTTCTTAACCTGCCACCATACATTAAAAAGTGCATCAGTAAGTTCTCATCTTCTGTGGTATGCTTTAACCTCAGGAAACATTTATAATAACAATGAACACTAAAACTAAGTGATATAACAGCTGTTGCAGTAACTGAGAGATTTGCTCATACCTGTAGCTCAGCAAGACGTTCATATCCAGCATTGATATCATCCATGAGTACCTGAACCAATGAAAACTACAATTCAAATTTCCCCATCTAGCTGATTGAAAAAGAGTTCTGCTAATTAATATAGGACATACAGCCGCAATTCATTAGAACAATGGTAATTAATCTTTCCCAATAACCTCTTTCAATATTTTCCTATCTTTTCATGTCGATTTTTTCTTTTTTTCATAATTAGGATTTTTATTTGAAAACAAGCATGACACATTGACACATCTACATCCATGTGTGTACACGGTCAACACAATGAGGAATTTATGAATACAAAACAAGTAATAACAGATTGTCATGTATTCTAATGTATCCATGTTTTCTTAACATAAGCATTTTATAAAGTAATAACAGATAGTCATGTATTCTAATGTATCCATGTTTTTTTAACATAAGCATTTTATAAAGTGTATCCATGGAAAATTTAAATCGTTCTTTTACCAAAGTTAAAATTATCATAACATAATCAAAAAAAAGTTTAAAGCAACAGTACTTTACAAAAGTTACTGTCTTTTTCAATTTCGGTTATGTATTTTGAGGACGAGCTCCTTTATATGGTTGCTAAAGTACTACTTATTTTGAGTTCTTATGTTGTTGTTCTTTTAATAGTGAGTTCTCATGTTGTGGGATCGATCCCTGTTAACAAAAATGTCTATCTGGGAACTGGATCCAAATCCAGAAGATTATTAGGCTTACACTAAAGTAGATAAATTACCAAAGTTAGAAAATGGAAAGAACAAAATTTATGGTATTGTGGTAAAAGAGTGATCTATATAGGTCAAACTCAGTTCAATGAAGGAAGAGGATGATGCTGATTTCTTTTCTTTTTTATAATATTTGGGTGTTGCAGAGATGAAGACTTTAGATTCATAGCATCATCAGTTCCAAAGTTGAATCTAATAGCTCGATTCCACACCCAAAGTGATGAGCTATATGAACCTAAATTCTACCTCTTTGAATGTTTTAGAGAGGAATCAATGATATTGAGTATCCACTAGTTTATATAAATCAGGAATTGTATTTATCAATTAATTAATTATATAAGTATAGTAATGCGTTGTAAATTGAATTGATTTTGTCTTGAATTGAAGTTTTGAGGCATAGGAAGCAAACATAGAGACTGAAGAAATTAGAGAAAATTGAGATCTGGGTTTTCTGTGTTGAGAAGATGAAATTCTAATAGAATATAATAAAAATGAAATTCCAATAGCTAATATGTTTATATTAATTAAAGCATATGATGATCCATTTTACTGCCTTTATCAGTCATTTTGCATTAGGGCAATATAGCATTTTAATAATTAAAACATATGTAGGGTGAGATAAGTATACAGTAGGGGATGACAATAGCCACACCCATAGTAGTGAAACAAACATACAAAAGTACTGCTTTAACACTAAAATAACAAACATAAATATAAAAAGTAATAACAAAAACTATAGCAGACCTGAGATAGGATGACAAATTGTTCACCAGCTCTTTTAGGTGATTCCCTCAGCGCAATTTCGCACAATTTACGAGGTGAAGTATTATACCAGTCTTCTCCATACTCATGAAGGTAAGGTTGAGTGAGTGGAACAAAGACCAAACCGGCAAAAATGTAATAACTAGGAACTTTATCGAACTGATGAACTGGAACTAATGGTTGTAACTGCATAATTGAATATATAATAAATAAAACCATAAAGTAACTATAAATTGCATGGGGAAGAAGATCTTCATTGCTGATGAAACAACCACTCAACTGTTTATATGTCATCTTCGTTAGCCAAGCAAGAAGAGGGAGTTCAAGCATTTACATGTATAAAAGCTAAATCAAAAATTTATAATGACATCACAACACAATTCATACAGTTACGTTAATACTTTAGTGAGTTCACAATAAAGTAACTGATGAACTAGGAAGATAATTGAACTGGTAAACTGGAACAAATGGTTTTTATTTTTAAGAACTGGTGAACTTGGAAATAATGGTTGTAACTGCATAATTGAACATATGATAATAAAACCATAAAGTAACTATAAATTGCATGGGAAAGAAGATCTTCATTACTGATCAAACAACTAATCTTTTTATGTCATCTTAATTTTTTTAAATTCTTATGTCATCTTCATTACTAGTGCAAGAAGATGGAAGTCGAAGCATTTATAAGCATAAAAGCTAAATCCAAAATGCATAATGACAGCATAACACAATCCATTTGGTTGCATTTACTACAGTGAGTTTACAAAATAATAATAATAATAATAATAATAATAATATTGTTTTCTGAAACTGGCTAGTGTCAAATATCACCAATCTTCTGTTGCTTTTGTCTCCTTTATTAGTACAAACAATGAACTTCATTTGAAACATAGCAAAGAGTGACGAAATAGACAAGAAGCTGGATACCACAAGTGTCACAAGGTAAATGACCAAATCAGGACATCTATAACTCTAAGGAACAATCAATCATGACATAATCTAACAAAGATCACATGTACAAGTATCTAATTAACTTATTAAGACAAACTGAGATCTATGGAACACCATCCTGATATTGTTTTGTGAATCCCCACGTTCTTGACCACACTTGAGTTCCTTAAAATCTTTCCCAACCACCATAAAGTTCAGCCAGAATATACAAAGTAGGGAACACCAAACAATAAACATTTTAAACAGAACATATCTCAAATGAAGAGAGTTTACAAGCAAGTGAACAACCAACTTTCCATTTTTGTTGCACTTATAATACCAACTAATCAGCATCCACTCTCACCATGGCCAGGCTAACAGCTGTTGGATAAATGATATGGTACATAAATTTCTTGACATTTTTGTTTCAAAAAAGTTTTTCTTTTCCTAAACAAATTAGTCAGTCTATTTAAGTTGCATGAGAGAAAATATAAATAAAAATAATAAAAATTTAATGCAACTCCACAGGACGCCGAGCTTATACTTACTCTTCATAATAGAAAACACACTAAATCAAGTAAGCATGCAACAATAGTTCCGTGACTTACAGGTTGAAGGGTGATACTGAATTCATATTCTTTGCCATCCCTCAGAACTCTAACTACAGCTGTTTCATTGGGTTTCTTCATGGAAACCAAATGATCAAATGTTATCCGCTCTCTGTTCCTGAAGTGAACTGCATTGTGTTGAAATCATACTAAAGATTACAATCATGAAAAGAAAAACAAATAACTGAAAACAAAAGAAAAGATTCTCCGGCATGCTAACAATGAACAGTGTGTTCATAAGATCATGATATTTTACATTAAATAAAAGAATTAAATTCAGTTTACCCCCATGAAGTTTGAGAGTAACTTCATGTTAATCCCTATACTTTCAATTTCATCAGTTTACCCCTCAAACTTTTGAATTTTCCTCGAGCGTGACCAAATGTCCTATATTCTGTCCAAATCGGACGTTAACTACTGATAATTTTAACCATAACTGTGAGGCTAGTATCTAGAATTTGGGCAAATCGGACCTTATATGTCCAAATCGAACCTTAACTGTTGATAACTAAAGGTCAATTCAAACGGAATATGAGAATTTGGGCACGGCAGACAGAAATTGAAGAGTTCAAGGGGTAAACTGATGAAAATAAAAGTGTAGGGACTCACATGAAGTCACCCCCAAACCACAAGGGGGTAAACTGAATTTAATTCTAAATAAAAAATAAAGCCTTGTCCAACCTAATGAACATGTTGGAGATCCTTCCCTAGTGACACCACCTGCTGATACTTGTATGTTGTTTTCTTAATACCTAACTGAACATGATAATAAGTCCCTATTTGAAAATGTTTTTCAAGTAGATTTGCTTGTTTAATAGTATCTCTGTACAAGTCTTTTATTAGTAGATCCTAGAAACCACACTCCTCATAACAGTGACTTTGTAACTCAGGGAACTGTTTGGTTGGAAGCAACACGTCAGACAATGCAAATGATGCATAACATTGGCAGCGTGACTTTTAGTTGACAGTGACATTACTTTCGGTACAGCATGAACCAGACCCATACAAAAGAAAAAAAGTTATTGTGGTACCGATAGTCAGTGACAACCTGTTCCATCATTGGCTACAGGGACTCCATCAAAGACAAGGACAATATCATCTTTCTTTAAGACTTTGTGGGCATCCGAAAGAGGGTTGATTTTGCTCACTAGTACCCCAGTCATTTCAGGATTCATGCGAAAGTGGTTCCGGAGTTGAACATTTTCAGTAGGCTGGCATGACAAACCTAGAGAGCAGAATCCAACATATTTACCTCTTTCTTCAACTCCAGCAATAAAATGCTTTATTACAGGAACAGGAATTATATAACTGGAAAGTCCAACAAAGGAAGATAAAGTGTTAGCCGAAATGAACAATACCCTAACACAATAACAAGGTTCCAGGAAGCAAATGCTTAAATTAGACTAAAAGATCTAGGTAATGAATTTATGCCTCTATTTGAAATAAGAAATTCAAATAGACAAGTGGAATAATGCATCATTTATAGGCTACAGATCTTTGATTAATTTCAGATTTAAGACAAAGATCAAGTCATGAGGGCCAAAGTAGTATTTGTGTTGTTTGCTGCCACAGAATAATCAACATGTTCAGCTAAAGGTAATGATTGTAAAAGTAAACCTACCCTAAACTGCTATGAAAATCATAACTGGCAATCTGAACCAGAATATGACTCACCCAATATTCTCTGCACCAGAAAGGTTTTGAAAAGCAACACCAGCAACTTTACTTCCCATGATTGCTGGGCCACCACTATTCCCCGGATTTATTGCTGCATCAATCTGTATTGCCATAAGCTGGGTTGCACCATGAACATATTGTGTAGGTTCAACCCTGGAAACAACGCCCTTAGTAACAGAGATGTTGTCCCCACCTGTGGCCAAAACCAAAGCATTAATTAATTCTACAAACTTTTCCTGCGTACACCATGCTTTCCCTATTAAGTCATTGAAAGAAAAAATTCAGGCTGGATCTTATACTGATTGCCTAGATAAAGGCACACACAAGGAAAATAAAGTAAAGAAGCAAATGTTCAAGATAATATTGAGAGAAGCAAAAGCGTTCATTCAATCATATAATGGAAAAAAGAATAGAAAAAAAAAACAGTTGTGGCATCATTGGGAAAACAATTAATTGTTTAAATTTATCGTCAAGTAGCTGTGTTTAATGAGTCTTATTTCATGTTTCCTGCAACAAAGATTTAATTTCAGTAGCAGAACAGCCATGAGGATCCAATCTGTATAATCCGCGACCATTCTCAATGTAGAAAGCTGAAAGTATTTGTTACTAGAGACCAGAACACTTCTTCGTCATGTGTTATTCTACTATCATGACAGCAGCATGTATATGAGAGTTTGAACCTTCTAAAGACCCGCATCAAAAATAAATACATGAAAAAGACGTCAGAAGGGAGAAATGAGTCTTCATCTTTTGATGATTCAGAAAAATTGAACTCTTAACAGAATTGACCATAAAATGAATTTGATTATTGAAAGAATTCGTCTCTCTATAAATATTGTGGACGATTTATTATTTTATAAATTATTGGCAGTTCATTAGTTCATCAAGGCCAAAGGCCCAAAACTAATATATTTCTCTTGCATACCAGTTCCAACTGATAAAATTTTAATGCAGACACTCTCTAGTAGGGAAAAAAAAAAAAGCAAATAAAACTGTACTAAGAGTATTATCAGAATTAGTTGCTAGAAAGAATCCAATTGAATTGTTTAATTTTTGAAGCATAAATAATCTTCCACTCCCATCTTAAAGTGATGATTATACATGATCGTGCATTAAAAAAAGAAAGAAAACGTAACAATGTTATCAGATGATTATTTCCTCATAAAGCCATTTGATAGCCTATGGTAGAGTAAAACATTCCTTCTACAGGTGTGCATAAGGTAGCGTTAACTGGCAATTCGTGGACTTGGTGTAGATAATGTAGAAGATGGACTGAAGTAAATTGTACATACGAGAGACATGAATGGATATGTCTGCAGTATGAAGAAAATGAGGAATAGATTATAAAATACTATTTATTGATCAGAACTGTTCTGTTATGTTCTGATAGGATATGGTTCTAAACACTGAAACGAATTCTGTGTTTCGTTTAACTTCATTTTTTCAGTTCACTGTTCTATTAATTGGATCTGATATAAAATAAACAGAGTGGTAATAGTAATTTCATTGATACCTTGAGGATATCCAACAACAGCAACGGCTTCTTGCAGTAAAGGAATATCTCCTAGCTCAAGGGGATTCATACCCTCCCAGAACTTATCACTTTCAACACTTAAAATGGCTAAATCACATTCATGACCAACAGCTTCAACTTGCGCTTTATGCTTGGTAGGAGAGCCATGCTTTCTTACAAGTACAAAGGTATGATCAGCAACTACATGAGCATTTGTAAGAATTTTGTTGCCAGCAATTACAAACCCTGGATAATAATAATATCTCCGAGTAAGAGTGGATTATGCAAGTAAAACTAAAGGCAGTATATGATTTAGTTAATCCAAAATAAGGTTTAGATAAATAAAAATTTAACAAAAACAAGAGAAATGAGAGTAGATTACCGGAACCCATGGTCTCTCGTTGGGACTTGTTCTGCCAGGGCAGGAAGTAGTTAGGGCTGCTCGCCACAGTAAAAATCTTCACGACTGAGTCCAATGCCAGCTCTATGGCATCCGTATCCCTTGTGCTCCTGCTCCTCCGAATACCTAAACGTCGTCGTCTGAGTATATTCCTGACGGGTGGGGAGGCGAACGGCCCATTCTCAATTTTAGACTCAGGTGAGGAACAATCTTGTGCAACATTAGCTGCCACATCGGTACAACTACTAGAGCCAATACTTCTACTTGCCGTATAAACTTTGATCAACTCAATAGAGGAGACGGAAGAGCATAGCCGCCTTCTAAGTGCAACCAGCATTTTAACACAGCGGCGCTTTCGGAGTGACTTCCCTCGGTCCCCTAACAAAGGAGGAGGGGGGTGCATAAACAATGGGCCCGCACTGGCTTGTAAGGCCCAGCTACCTAACTAGTCTTCGGCCCGTGTGTGAGGCACGGATTATTTCACTTCTTCACCTATCATGCTTTCCAGTTTTTCCATGACTAATTGTTCAAGATTTCCGTTGGTTTCTCCTCGAATTTGGTTGGGACCCATACCAGACCACATCTAACCCCTCCCTGTTTCGCGTCAGTAAATGATGAATTTCATGTGGAAATTAAATGTCTGAAATTAATTTCAACAATGAGCTTACATGGCCACCAAGAGAGGTAAAGCCAGCAAGCTGCAGCTCTTCTAAAATGCCCTGCTCAGCTATTAAACAAGCCTGCAGAGACAGGTTGAACTTTAGATTCCAACTAAATAACTGACATTTCCATCCAAGAAAAAAAAAATGTCACGATAATTCATAATAATTCTACGATTTCCTAATTTCAATAATTTTTGCAGATACAGTATAATCTAGTTGGAATCTCGGATTTAGGGTTTAGGAAAGAGATTCCACAGGGAATCTCACGTATATCATTTATATTGAACAAAATGAGACCTACATTTACCTATCAGTGAATATACAAATCACAAAACTTTTATCGTTAACAAATGTAACAATCTTTGGCCACTGAAAAGCCACCGTGGATAACTTCCGTATCAGATGGCAACCGTGCTTCCTGGCTCCTGCCTACCTTGCAAAGTTTCTACTAGTATGAATGTGTTAGAAGTCGGGGCTCTTATAGGCTAACTTGGTTTCACAATGCCTTGCAGTTTCCACCCCCCATGTCCTGCCAAAGCAAATGCCTGCAATAAGAAGACACCATCTTCATTATGAAAGATAATTCAAAAGAGACTTTACACCAAAATAGTATGGCCAAAACAGATGCAACAAACGCTATATAATACTCATTCTAGTAGATCCATTCAATGAAATTTGACTGGAGCAATGAACATATGCAAATCAGAACACACTCATACAAGATATAGACAATTATATGAGAGTGTGCAATACCTGTCAACCTTTGCTTGTCTTGTCACATAAATCACTATAGGAGGAAAAAGGAAAGTAGCATGGAGAAGTCCTTAACTTCAGGTTGGAGATAATGATCTTAGACTTTCTTTTTAAAAAAAATAAAAATTTAATCAAGTGTCAAAAGACTCGAAAATTTCTATTAGGCTTTAGGCATCAGTACTAACTGCTAAGGATAGAATATCCTAGGACACAAGTGTACAGTATGTTTGAGGTTTAGGTCACTATTTCTGGACAAGTGTCAATGTCCAAAGACTCGGCTTAAGAGCTCTCTCAAAAGTCTTTGGTAGGCATGAATGCTCGCTGCAAACAAGGTATTATATTCTTAGTTCGGAGGTACCAATATTCTCATGACCAATTTGTTGAATTTTTGCTGTCTTTCTTCTGAGGGACATTGGCCAATTTTCATATTCAATACCAAACATTTTCTGAGGGTATGACCAATTGGTTGAATTGTATGTAACATAAAGAAATTCTGGATATGTATTTTGGAAACGGCAGACAATAAAACCAATTGTCATATGCAATATCAAGCAATTTCAAAAAATTTAGACCCCGAATTCAAAACCAACTTTAAAAAATGGAGGTTAAGTTCGAAATTATATTTCAGTCATGAACCAAATTGGGCCTAAAAGATCTGCTTCCTCTCACTTGCTGATTACCCCTCCTAACATTTTATTCTTCAAGAAAATTATGATGAGGGAAGAGCAACTTAGAATATCCTCCGGCTCTACATTAATGTGGCCGTGTGTGTTGCAACGTCAAAGTTATAATTTCCACAGATTATTATGTTAAGCATGCACAATAAGTTGATATATAGCATGTAAAAGGGAAGTACTCAAGTACAAAAGTTAAAACAATAACAGAATGAAAGAGACCAACCTCATCCCAAGATTTCCCAGTAGTTTCAAGCAAAGCAGCGTTGCAAGTCTTCAGTTCTATGGAGGCACCTGTCAACATTGATGCTGCCTCCTCCCAACCCCTATTATGTCCCATACACCTGTATGTTGCAAAATTTATTAAATTACTCATGTTTTCTCTTTTTTCAAAAGGAAAATGGTATTGGCACTCCCAGACCGTCATTTTTGAGCTCTCTACATTCATTTTGTGAGTATCATTCCAAACTTGGTTATTTTTTAGCGCACACAATTACTTTTGGGGAGTGCCAATTGAAATTTTCTTAATCGACAAATGAGGTTAGAGAAGCGAGCTGTAACTGGTATCATAATATAAAAGTCTTTTGTTTATTAAAATACATATTTCAACTTAACGTCCCGTTGGGATTCTTTTCCCTTGAGAACCAGGCTGAAAACTTCTGCCCATGCGGACCATGCTCTGTGAGGGAAGAAACTTCCGTGAAGACTAAGTTCTTGACATGGTACAGTTCCGGTATATTTGATTCTTTTGGATCAATAACATTAGTTAAACTCATAGAATAAGCATGTCCACTTTTGCCTAGATTTTTAGGCTTGAGACAAGAGCCAAAAAAAAAAATCCTAGTAGTCAAAAATCCATACTGATATCAATAACTTTGCATATTTTTACCCAAACGCATGATCGGTTTCGGAGACTAGTGTTATTGAGAAAAAAATTTGAAAAGAAAATTATAATTAAAACGCCTAAAAGACAAGAGTAAGGAGTGAGGTAAGGTTACATGACCGTGAGTATGTCATCCCTTGAATAGTTGCAGATAATACGTTGAAGGTGCTCAGCAGTCTGCCCATCCATGGCGGCAATGGAATAAAAGCTGGAAAAGTAATGGACCTCAGCTTCCAAGAAGCCTTTCACTTGTTGCTGCATTATTCTAAGAGTCTCCCTGGTTCGCAGTGCATTGCTGCAGCCCAAACACGGGAGCTAAGAAATACGAACTAATTTTAAAAGGCAAATTGTGATTGAATCACCTGGATAAAATAAGCTGAGGAACCCAGCCCAACTGTTGGAGCTTGTGAGAGATTTCGACAGCATCCGCTTGTCCTTTTTCACTCAGGGGTCGATCATGATCTACAAGCACACCAAAATTCAAATCTCTAAACAAATCAATAACAAAAATTAAAAGATTGAAATACCTTTTAGCGAGGGGTCTTCCCAGGAACTCTTGGCATGACGAAGCAGAATGAGACGACGAGCAACGGATGAAGGAGCTTGCTCGGAATCAGCGGCAACTTGGCCTTCCACCGTCTCGATTAGCAGGGACGAAGGCCTTGTACTAGTGCCATGGTTTCGGGGATGAGGAACTGACAACAATTTGGGCCAATTGGGCTTCGCCGACGCTGAGAAATGATGGTGGCTATTGATATGAATATTATAGTTATGGTGACATAGGGTAAGTGCATTCATACTGCCGAGACCCAGAGCTGGGGTTCTCGTCTGAGAGCTGCGAGAGCTGAGTAGCTGAGACCTCTATGTTCTATGGACCATAGCCGAGGAGCTGAGAGACTATTGAGAAATGAGAATCTCACGTGGCAATGTGGTGATTCTTATGCAGAGCATGCCTACCACGTGACCCCGACATAAGTTTATTGTTTTTTCTTTTTTTCTTTTTTTTTGAGTCAGCTTTCTAGGTAGAGACTAATCCGTACTAAGAGATCATGTCAGAATGTTTTCTCCCCTCTAGTCACCAAAAATAAATTGTAGCGTCAAGGGGATTCGAATCTGGTATGGGGGTTCCACACCAAGACTCTTACCAACTCGACCACATATAATGGTTACATAAGTTTATTATTAAAAGTGTCAAAATTATCAAATTCAAAATTTCTAACATTTGAAGTTAAGATATCAAAAATCTTAACTTCCAATATTACCATTCGAAATCGGCAGCACCTGAATTGCAAGCCTGGACTCTTTTGACTCCGGAGAAGCAAACCAAGGTCCAACATATCTCTTGTTAGACCACACAATTTGAGCAACCTTGTTTTCACTTGCAAAAACATCCTCATACATGTTGGCTCCTTGGTGTACATGCCACCACGTATGAGTTGCTTCAATCTCCAATGCTACAAGTAATGATCTAATGGCGGTGAGGTTATTATCTTTGTAGTCTAACCCTTCTAGACTCGTTTAGAGGCCGCCTAGACCTCTTAGAGGCCACTTAGATCCGCCTAGGCGGGCCTAGACCTTTCAAGTTTTTTATCTTTACCACACCCTCTTCTATGTTATACCCCTTCCAAAGCATAAGCAATCCCTTTCCATGCTCCAATCAGTCCCTCCCCACTCAAAGTTGGCATTATCTAGTTAGAAAATATGTTTGGCTTTGGTCTGTAGTGACTCATATTCGAGAGTGTAGTGGATTAACATCTACTACGACTGAACCAACTTGCATCTATGAGGATAACAAGGCTTGCATTGAACAGATGAAGTTAGGTTTCATTAAGGGTGATAATACTAATTAAACATATCTTGTCGAATTTCAATCAACAACAACAACAGTTTTTGAATATCCAAGTGAACTAGGTGAGTTATGAGGATAATGTAGCAGATATGTTTACCAAGTCTCCACCCAAATCTACTTTTGAGAAACATGTGAAGAGCATTGGTACACGTCGTTTATCTGAACTCTGAGATTGAGTTACTAATCAGGGGGAGTCGTTCTGTGGACATCATGGGAGGCTACATCACAAGTTATGGTACGTTGTACTCTTTTTCTCCTTTGTCCAAGTCTTTTATTTTGCCCACGAGGTTTTTATTTTACTTGGCAAGGTTTTTAGTGAGGCAACATCACATGCACTATGTCATATTAGACACACGACACAAGAGGGAGTGTTTAAGGAAATTACTTTCATGTCCTAGTCTTTTCTTTATTAAAATAGATTACAGTATATTGATAAAACTTCTAGATCATTCGGGAGACTCTATGTAATGTATATAAATAAACATTTCTATCAATGAATAATATTATAGTTATTAATCGATATATCCTCTTAAACATGTTCCAATATATCAAAAAGTAAATCATTATCTTTTTTCTTTAAACAAAAAAAAATGAAGAAATAAATCATTACCTAGATAGTTCCTTTGCATTTGGAAAATGAAAACAATGGCTAAAACCCTGATGTAGCCTTTACAAAGTACAGTAATAAAAATAAAATAAAAAGAATATATTTACTTTCCTTGCAAAGAAAGGTAGAATTAAGGACTTCACTAGTTTTGTTGAAGAATCACGTATGTATATCCCTAAATCACACTATTCACCTGGCTAGCACAAATGACAGGCAGCAAGAACTTATTCATTGCTCACCACTATTCACCTGGCTAGCACAAATGACATGCAGCAAGAACTTATTCATTGCTCACCCAGTTGCAACGTTGTTACACTCTGGATTAAATTGCTCACTCTGACAGCACCTCAACAATGTTGTTTCAATTGGATTATATGCTCAGATATGTTGTTTCAACTGGATTATATGACCCCTTAAGCTACACTCTTCCACCTGAAAGCCAAGAATTGTAAGTATGACATTCTCGTAATGAGGTAAACTGATAATGATACAGTCAGAGTTAAAGAGACCGATACTATCATTAGCATAAACAATGGTGAAACATCACAAAATCATAGCCTAGTAACATACAAGGATGACATAGTAATTAAGCAGTGTTGAGGTGTGGCAAACCTGTGTCGTATATGTCTTGGACAACAAATTTCCACTTACTTCAACGAGAGTTCTTTCTCCACCAGCCACTCTTGCTAGTTCTGAAATTAAATGGTCTGTTTCCTCTGCCTGAATGAGAAAAGTCGTTGTCATAAATTTTAAGTTTGGAAGAGGCCAACCCATATATACTTAAGATTTTACTCTAAGTATAATTAAATAGTCTACAAAGATTTTACTTAAGGAAACTTGATTCTGCACTTTATGAACCGAACCGTTTTCTCATTTCATTCAATCAATTATCTTTGAAAAACTTGTTCTTTTCATAAATAAATTTAGTGAATTTACTCTAAATTCAACATTACTACATATATGTTATCAAGTACCCAACTCAGTGCAGTTCAAAAAATTTACTTGATGAAATTAAGTTAGAGTTCTTATGAACACTACCACGATGTCAAATACTGTCATTCACTTTTTGTGTAGAAAATAAATAATATGGAACACTACCACGATGTCAAATACTGTCATTCACTTTTTGTGTAGAAAATAAATAATACGGGGGCGGGAGTCGTTTTACCTTTGGCATAGATTGCTGAACATGGAAAACTATTTTCTCAATGACTTCCATTGCTGAGTTCAGTGCCTCTTCTACCTCTTGTTTATTAGCCTACAAAGTATCTATTGTGTCAGGGTAACCATGAGAGAACAAAATATAAGAAACACAAGTTGAACAGCTATAACTAAACAAGGAAATTATACCTTAACATTGGCACTGATTGGAAGCCGAAGTGATGTGTTCAACAAAGCTTGTGTTGCTTCTGCCAGAGAAATTAAATAGTCCTCTTTAAGAGAAAACCACTGATCCAAATATGGAATCTATAATACACATGTTAAAACACTAGTAAGTGCACCAGAATATGTACGTTAAAATGTAGGCTACTTCTATTTCTTAATATGAACAGCAAGATTCAGGTACACTAAAACAGGAAATGGTTTCTCAACACTATAGTGGAAGTAATTTTTGTTGGGGAAAAAGAAGAGAAATGTGCACTACCCTCAGTGCATACCAAGATAATATTGTCCTCTCTTTCAGTCCCATATTGCAAAGAAGCAGAAAAATGCAAATGCAAAGAAACATCTCACCATCTCATCCCTACCATGACTTGACAAGGAGAACAGACACACAGACACCACCCAAATGAAAACGGAGATCAAATTTGTAGGGAATGAGCCAAAGAAAGTCTGTGATATATATATATATATATATATATATATATATATTGTAGAGTCTCTATGTTTTAGCCTTTATTACAGCCAGTGGACTACATTATCTGGCATTAGCTCTGATATCACCCACAAGTACTATACGTTCCACAACTAAAAGTTGCAGAGTAACTGGGGATGGTGGAAACCGTATAACATTACACTAAAGATGAGCTTCTACTCAATTAGGATCTGTTTCTTATCATTGAAGATAATAGACCCGTTCAGCTATAGAGGGTGGTTATCCAAAGACCTCAGACTCTACCTCTTAGTCATAGAAACCTCCCCAGAAAAGAAAAAAAAAAATTGTATACAGCTCAAATCATTTTTGAACTCTTTACTTTGTGGAAGGGAACTATTACCGCCCAACCTGTTTTCATGATTCGGTGATGAACCCAAACTTTTGAGATACAACCTTAAGTTACAGAAATAGCTTAGCAGATACTGATTTCGTATGGATATAAAAGGCAAAGGGATGATGGGCATGTCATGGATGATGCAGATGACAATATGCTTATACACGATATACAAAGTCTTTCATCAAGTATATGCAAACTAACATGCTGCATAAAGTCATGAAGACAATAAATAAATCATCTAGAGCTAATAGCCTTACTTGCGCTTCAAGAATTGTCGATAAATTCTTTGTTCTTTGCAAAACGCCAAGTTCTATCCGTTTTCTCTTCACAGAATCATATAGTTCTGTTATCTGTAATGCAAGAGAATAAAGCGTTCTCTGCAAGGAAGTGAAGAGAAAAAATAGCCTAAGTAGTTGCATTCGAAGTCTAATAGGGTAAATACATAAATTCAGACAAAGAACATTCATGGGCAATCAATAAAGTCACTTGGAAAGTAACAAGTTGTAAAGGAAATAGTGATGGCAGAAATGCATGAGAAGGGGTATATAAGCTGTTTTGTTGTATCAGTATTGGATCCAATTACTAAACTTACATAGAATCAGATTCTATATGAACATATGCGCTTGTGGAGATCATAGACAGAAACAAAAATAAGTATAAAGGAATAGCAATCTTTGGATCTCAATCTTGATCACTTGAAAGAAATAGAGGGGATCAGCTACTTACCTCAGTCTCTCTCTGCTGAGCTCGCAAGGAAGCCTCTGCTGTTGCATTGGCATATCTCCACTGCAAATAGCGGTTATGAAGCAATCTCAAGGAATGAACATCTTCCTTCTTTCCTTTCCTAAATTCTGAAGCTGGCTTCGCAGTAGCACATGGTGGGACTGGGGGCAGACAGAGGCCGCCCGTATTCACTGCATTTGTACATGGCTTGGACAAAGCAGATGCTAATTTTTCACTGCCTTTGACGGACTGGAAGTGTAAGTGCTCGGAGCTTGACAGTGGCAAGTTGAGAGAACGGGAACAAGGAGAAGCAGAAATTTTTGAAAAACCACCGCCATTGTTACAACTTTTTTCACTCGTCTGTCTACTGGAAACAGTTGGCAACATATTGGATTCGGGCATAGAGGAGCGGATGTCAGAAAGACACCTGGAGGTGGCTTCCTGGATATTGGCCTCGCTGGTGGTAGTTTTCAAGAGCTTAGCAGCTGCAGTGGCACTGACCCGTTGCTGAATGAGTCTGGGTCTTGACGGAGTCCTATCGAGACTAGCAGTCACCATGGGCGTGTCGGGTCTTGAGCCTCCTCCGTTCTCTTTCAAAGGCTTGGCATTGGCATTGACAGGACGCTGTTTCCTTGCCTGCTGATCCGGTGGGAGAGGAGACTCGGCGCGGGTGGGCCTGTTCTCGTCGGAGCAGCGGAAGGGCTCCAAGTCCAGGTGCCTCCGTGACCGCTGGCTTGGAGTTGAGACACCCTGTTGATTTTGATGTCTGGGAAGAGGTGATCTGGTGGGGAAGGGATCACTGGCCACAGGAGACATGAACCTAGAGCTCACCTCCCTCACCCTTGGCCGCCGCGGAGGATGAGGGGCTACTGCTCCCTCACCCGTGCCAGATGCCAAGTTTTCCACCATCAATTGATCCATATTCCGTCGTACCTCAGTTCGAATCCCGATTAGAAAACTGTGGTCGATCAATCAGGACACCTTCTAATGGGCTCTTCTCCAACCCTGGCTATTGGTCGAGAGAGGAAAAAAGCATCAGAGAGAGAGAGAGCGCCAGCTACCAGGTGCGAATTTTGGAAGGGATGAAAACTTTCCACAGGGCTATCAGGTGCCAATTTGGGAATAACTAGCCGTTGGCTGTTTTGGGAAAGTCGTAACGGTTCAATTTTTTTAAAATAGGCCTGAACAAGAGACATGGACCGGATCGAAATAAACCCGGATCCGTCTAGTAATAGAAAAATAGAAAATTTTAAATGCGAACCCGATCCGTTATCCATGATTGCTCAATCTAAACCTGTATCCAACGGGTTACCCGCTAGATCATTGATATAACTCAATCTAAATCCATATTCACTGATCCGTTTATAATATCGAATATTCTTAAATTTTAAATAATAATTTTAAAATTTCATCATAATATCGTACCTCATAAAACACTAATAAAATAAAATATTATAGCAAATGAAAACTCCTGTCAAAAGTTGAATTAATGACCAAACTATTCCTTAAAAACGATAAAATACGATGAGTAACATTTAAAATTCTAAATTAAGCGTCATGTATCTTTTATTAGTTCTACAGTTGTACCTAGATACATCAGAGAAACAAAGACCAAGTGGTCAAACAGAGAATAACCTCCTCTCTTTTATAGATTAGGACATAAGAGAGCCATTCTAATGATGACCTCTATAACGAGGACTAGTTAAGGACTTTTCAGTTTATGGTTTAAAAGTTTCTTTTTTAATCACATCTATCTAATAAGGACTTCTATAATGAGGACTAGTTGAGGACTTTTTAGTTTATCCCACTTTTCGATCTTATATCCACAACTTGGCCGTTCAGTTTATATGTATTTATAAATAGATCATTTTACAAATTTTCAGCCCTTAATAAAAATCGTTAAAACATTCATAAATGTGATTTACCAATTATGAACTTGAATGTTTCATGTGTTTGACAAATTTGATTCGTTTATTAATTTGATCTAGTTCGTTACCTTAACGATCACCAATTTGGCTGAAAATTTATATAAATGATCTCTTATAGACCTAAAAACTGAACAGATGAGATGTCAAAATGTGATTGAAAAATAAACTTTTAAACCATAAACCGAAAAATCTTTAACTAGTCATCATTATAAAGGTCTTCATTAAAAGGGCTCCCTAGGAACCAAATTGTCCAAGTAACAAAACATCAGTTATGGTATAAGGATATTTCTACCCAATTTCCAAATGTGGATCAGATTTGTGTGAGGATTAAATGAGTAAAATTAGGTACATATGCTAGTACTTAATATTCATTCTATTGACGTAAGATGAAAACTAGCAAAAAAAAAAAAATTATTAGAAGTTTTGACTATAGTACACTGCTAGGTGTAATGCAGCCTCGCGCAACTATATTTTCTAAGAGGCCTTACTAATTCCCTCATTTGTGCCTGGGAACCCTTTCTAATAGTCTATATACAGAGTTGAGTCCATCTTCTAACATTTTGCTTCTAAAGAATCACCGTGAATATTAGCCATGACCATGGAAACTACCTACTGCTCTTGAAGAGCTAGACATCGGCTCATCTGTAAAGGAGATGAAAAAGAACAAAAATTGTAAATAACTGGGTTCATAGGACAGTGAAAAGGAAAATAAAAATAAAAATTGAATGCAGGTCATGGACTATGTAAGAACTCTTCACAGCAGACCCATAGAGTAAATAAGAAATCCACACAAGTCTATCTTACCAAACTCTTCTGCTTCATCGCCATTCTGACTTGTAAAAAACGGGGTGAGGTAGTTACGATCGAAAGCTGTGAATGAAGCTGCACTGCAGGATGAAAAACATGCTGCTTAGAAAGTAAATCAAGATGAAAACCAGGTTCCTCTATGAAGAAATTTATCAACTAAATGTTACCTCTTGTGGAATTCTTTCAGTTTCATCTTGATCCTGTTCCCTGATGATTCTTCCTCGTCATCTTCATAAGAAGGAGCCATGTAGCCATGGTTACCATCAAAGGTCTGAAAAAAGAATATACATATCCAAAAGAGTCAGCTTTGTTGAGTTGCATGATCACCAGGAATCATGAAAGCAGATTAGCATCATAATCCAACCATGTGATGCTACCTATATGAAAAGTTGATTAAAAATTTATTCCTTTTTTTGGTGGGTGAGGGATTGTACTAATTTTCTAGCACATAAATGAAAGGCAACCTACAAAGGACTTTCAGAGTATGGCCAAAATGTTGGTATTAGCTAAATTTTATGTACAACTTTCTCAGGCAATCTACACTACCAGACCACTCCAAACTTCTCCCTAGCATTCAAAGACCACATATGTGATGAGATATGATCTTAATCCTTAACAATAAACCAACTAGATGTGGTATTTATGCATCTCACTTTCACAAACAAGAGCTCAACACAAACTCAAGGTTGCCCTATCCTTATTTTCCAAAGGAACTAGTATCTAGTAATAATCAATCCAAACCCTGCCATCTTCCTCAGGCAGTAAAAAATTCTGCTTACAAATAGCTAAACAGAGAATACCACCATTAGTGGCACTCCCACCAAAAATGTCCTATCATATGAACAAGAAACTCGATAACATGTTTGTATGCATCTTTTAAAAATGAGTAGGAAAAAAAACAGACATCAGGAACCAGAGACCAATCAGCCCTAACAGCACAAGTTCATGAAATAAAAGAGCCATCTAGAATGGCAAAAAGAACAAAATTCATGGACAGCCTTGTAGGCCAGAGCCTTATGGCATCAGCATGGTAGCTGGGTGCATGTAGATAGTCTTTAGAGCATAATTGAGCCTTTGACAGAAAAAGAACAGCAGGACAGTAAAGGACCGAAAACCCTTGGCACCTTTGTGGCATTATAGAAGCAAAGTGATAGTAAACAGTATTCATAGTCTTGACTCCCTTTACTCTAGGGTAGAGTATTCCTAGTGAACAATATCCTTGGATAATAAGAATGATCCACGTAGGATCTTATAACACTATAATCATATATCGTCGGACAATTAGCAAAGAAAACGTAAATATACACTTTCTTTTGGCAGATTTCGAGAACTTACTTCACCCAATGTACTCTCATGGCCATCACCTACAACTTGTAAAGCTTCCAGCATTGTACCAGTTGAACCTCCAATTAATAATACCTAAAGAATTAGTTGGACAAGGTTACATTTATATAAACATATACACATATACATCATATTGTTAATTCCTCATTCCATTCCAGGTGTCAATTAAATATTGGCATTCCATTTCTGAAAGATGCTAGGACAGTTTGCATCTTTTCTTAAAAACATGACTTATTTTAAAACTTTAATGTTTCATACAGAAACAGAACTTTTGACCAATTAGTTGTAGAGTATTTAGCTCCCTTTTGAGACAGACATTTTAAAACGCACGACTACAAGTGCAAGAGGATGGATACAATAACATACAATGAAGAGATGGTATATTGACAAAAGGTTTAATATTTCCACAATTGAGCAAACAACTTGTCTCTGTGATCATTAATTAAGTTCCTGTGTGAGATTACATAGTTTTAGGTCCAGATTCAGTTCAGAAATCATGACTAAAAAAGAGACTGTATATCTATCAGGGAAACCAGGTCATCAATTCACCCAACATTTAGAACATTATATTTTAAGGACAATAATTAGTTTGTGTACCGTCAGAACAACTATCGCAGTAGTTGCGGTGAATATAGTCTGACCATGCCCTTCTGGAAGATCATGAACTGATTGCAGAGCGAGGGCAAAAGCCATGGCCCCTCGAAGTCCTATTCAATCCAATAATTCATAAAAGACTATAAAAATAAAATAGATAAATAAATAAATCACAACAGGTTTCTGCAAATCGTACCACTGTACCAAAGTGCTTTTTGATGTTTTACCGGTATCTGTCTATGTGCAGGTCGAGATAAGTTGACCAAATATGCACAAGAAAACACATTAGCTGCCCTGCAATAAATCATGAGAAACAGATGTCAGTAATCTCAACAAAATACAATGACTTATATTAAGGTTGATATAAAATGGAAACAGTTATACTAGCCACTAAAAGATATAAAGCCATGGTATTGTGTCAATATTATGGCCGACTTATGTTAATGGGTGTTCAAAAGTGGACTAGTTATACTAGCCACTAAAGATACCCCAGAAAGTTGAAGATGGTAATCAAACAAATTTGTAACCAAAGACTGGTTTACTGAGGCATACCTTGCTACTCCAATGAATATCTGAAGCAATCACACACTAAGTTAAGGAACAATAGTGAATTTCAATTGGTAGAGTATAATTGAACTTTAACCATTGACAACTCATGAGAGGATACAATTGAGAAAAAAATGAATCCAACATGTGACCAGCTATGCTTTTCCATAGCGATATCAAAGCCCATGTATATAAATCTGCGAAGAAAAAAAACAGATATTTCAATCAAGAAACAGATAAATTACTTTACATAAGGACAACAAAGAACGCTCTTACACAAATGTCTCTGCTAGTGATGATATCAAATGGAAAAAGGCTGAAACAAATCGTTGAGAGTTTTCTGACAAATTTGAATACGTGTAATGCTTCATGACCTGAAATAAGAGATGCATTTCCATAACAGAGGTTTTTACTGGGGATATATACAACTAAACAGGAAAATATGTACTTCGGATTACCATTCCTGTGAACAATATTGACACAATACCAGAGAGCCCAAGACCTTCGGCAAGCATATACCTTGAAAGACAATAGTTTGAAATCAATTTGCCTGTAAGTGCATATAAGCCTTAAAACTTATACACGGATAATGAAAAAACAGTCAAGAAGATCCTTACGAGAAATACGGGAACAGGACAAAAAGACAGCACTCCAAGTTCTGAAGACTGAAAAAATAACAAAACAACATTGTTAATACCGAAACATGTAGTAATAAACCATAATTGGCAAAGAGTAGTATAAGAGTAGCACTCACTTGTCAATATCCAACCCTGCATACTTAAAAAGGTTCTCAAAATTAAGGTTTCCCAAATACATCTAACTGCAGCTTATCAAAAGTAGATTGACAAAGATAATATAAAAGTAATGAAAAAAAGGATATCAAAGCAGAAGTAAATCCAACTCCGACTCCTGAAAAGAAATTTCAATGCATTAGTAACTGGAGAAACCAAATCGCACGCAAAAGGAGCATAAATCTAATAGAGCACAAGCGACTTCAAAGCAAAAAGAAGGGAGGAAAAAGTGTCAACGTTGTTGATCCACATTACAAAGTAAAGGCTGTTTGTTCACTAAATATAAAAGATAACACCTTTATTTACTTAAATTGGTCTCTTTTTAATGGTCTGTAATCTGGCAATACCACACCATTCAAATTGAACTTCAGTCACTTGACTATTTTAGATGAAAGTTTAATAGCGGTTTCAGTACATATTACAACCTAACAGAAATAAAAGCTCCAGGTATCACGGCATTTTAATAAAAAAATTTGACAATCAGATAGCAAAATGAGTTGATTTTTATTTTATGATAGCTAACAAAAACATTAGGACTAACAATACTAAACTGCACAAGGATATTAAACATTCACCTGCAGACATTGAACCGACAAAGGTCTCAAGAAACCTGACTATAACCATGAAGAAGTTTTCTCCAGATGATGCATGGCTCCTGACCAGGGACATTGTCCTGCATAGAAGAACACTGGCTGATTAGACCTGAACTTTATACATATCAATTGTTGGGTACAAGAATAATTTACTCTGCATACCTGTACAAGGAAATTGCCATCTGTTGATTGGCAGGACACATGAAATCAATTTCATCGAGTAAAAATGGTCAATCTTTAGCCAAATGATGTCATAACAAAATGGGTTATAAATACAGAGCAATGGAAACTGACCGCATCATTCAAAACAGATTCCCCAAACACCAGAGCATACAGGTTCGTATCTGTGCCGAGTTCCTGCAATCACTCCCATCATTTAAAATTCATTACTCAAGGAAAATCAGAATTAGAGAAACCTAGACACTCTTATATGTTCAATGCACAAGAACTAATGATGCCTCAATACTTGAGAAAAGCCTAGCCTTAACCAGACTCAGAAGGTACGAACAGTTACAATTCACCAC
>NC_020493.1:1451530-1467103 GCF_000184155.1 Fragaria vesca subsp. vesca | reverse complement strand
AGGTGAGGTACATCAGACCGCCAAGGTAACTACAAGGGAAGGAGGAAGGAGATACAAATGAGTCCACAATAGTGAGGTGGGGAATGCCGTAATATTATGAATGATAAAACAGAAGACATACACTAGAACACCAGTAACAACAGAAGCTATAAAGGTTCCAAGGATAGCGAAGGTGACAATGGCTCCAAAATTAGAGAAGAAAGGTTTCTGTGAAGATAAAAATGTAGAATATTAATAGGACATGGGTGGCAAACAAACAATTATCTGCATACAGTAGTAGGAAACTTACAGGAGAAAGACTGAAGCCGGACTGAGTGAGAACAAAAGTGTCAAGGAAAACCATACAAGCAAGGAAAATGTTGCAAGGAAAAGAAGACGATAAAAAAACAAGGAAACATGAGGATATAATATGATAGGGGGTAAAAGGAAGAGGAAGAAAAACTCCTCGTGAAAATTGAACCAGGCCCTGAGAAACAAAGCAGAGATGTTAGCAATTGTTGAAATTCCTGTTCGATTATATAGGTAGAGGGTAGGGAAGAACCTGATGCTAGTTTCGGTATCAGAGATGTTAGCGAGTCCGCCAACAATTAAACCTGCGAATAATAATAATAATTGTGTTAACGAAATGAAGAAAAGAAATGAAGCAAGAATAGGTCATGGTCGTCGAAGAAATGAGTACCGATCAAAAGCGAAGCGCTAGCCTCGGGGAGATAATAGAACTTGTGGCGGCGGAGGACATGACCTAGGACGAAAGAGAGGACGAGCATCATGATCTGGAGAAGAATGCCAACTCCGGCAGCCTGCTGCTCCTTGGCCGGAGTGGTCCCATTGGAATCGGCCGGAGCCATCAGCTGGTGTGGATCGTGTATGCTCATTTTTTCTCTCCACTCTCTCCCTCTTCTGGCTTCTGCTCAATCACGCAACCCAGACTTCCCCACTTCCACTCCGGACTCTTTCTTAATTTTCACCCAAGTCGCTCGCTCCTTTTATTCCTTTTCATTTTCCTTTTTCTTTTGTATAAATATCTTAGTCAACCAAATATTTGACCTTTTCTCAACAAACTCAACCTTTTTGGCTTTACATTTTCTTTAGAACAAATGCATCCATTTTAGATGGGTCAGACAAATTTTCACCCGGGTTAATACATTATTTATTTAAATTTATTTTTGTCATCGGTTTGACAATACAATAATTAGATTAATTCAAAGACCAATTATTGTGTACATTATAGAAAATATATATTTTTATTAATATTTGTATTGTTTTGGACCAACATCATATGCAAAATGGTGTGTGTATGAGCCCAACGTTTGTATTGGTCTAGACTAATCCGTGGGTTGAAGATTGCCCCATGCTTTGGTTGGGGTAGGTGTGCTTCATATGGGACCCACGTCTAACATGCACTAATTCCTCTTTGATGGATGTTGTTTTTCGATCCGATCTTCAAACCAACCCTCAAAATGAACCATCGTTGCATTTACTCTTAAGGCACACCACATCTACGATGATGAAGAGCAAATCATGAAGCATTGAAGCATACTCAAAATGATAGTTTGTAAACAAAAATGAATAGTAATAACAGAATAATAAGGTGTCTAAATAACAAAATATGGTAGACAACATCCTTTCTTTAAGCTCTTGCTCTATTCCCCTCTAGATGGGTAGTAATATGGTATCAACATCAGATGCAAACTTGGGATTTTTTCAGTATCAACATTACTATTTCTTGTAACTTTAAGATCTATGAATTAATATATAGTATTTAGGTAATAAGTGATATTGTGACTACTAGAGCTTGACTTGGCTTACAATTTTTAACTTTACGAACAAGTTAAGCTCAAGTTCTAGAAGATGTGACAACTCAAAACACTACAAGATCTCTTTTAGAACGTGCTTCACGTACGGTACCATAGAAACCCTACGTTTCTCGTAGGCGGTAACAACGCTCCAGGGCAACGCGGCTATGCTTCTTGTCGAGGTGGACGATCAACTTTAAAGGCTGAGGACGGGGTGGGTTGCTATGGATTCCAGTTTCGAGCATCAAGGATCGTCTAGGGTAATTTGTCTAGTTAAGACCAGATCCGGCCTATCTAATATATGCGACAAGTTTTGGTCGTTGATCTTTACGTCGAAGGTAGAGAGACTAGCTACTTTCCCGGTCATGCCATGGTGGAGGACAGGGCACGGCCACCAGAAGCGATTGCAGCAGCCTAGTAGGATTTCAGCGGTGGCCTAAGGGAGGCAGCTCCGATGAACCCTGCTCGGTGTTTAGCATATGAGCCTTTGTGGGTTGGTAGGACTGGGCCGAGTTGGCTTTACCTGACATTTCCTCCATCTACTTGGGCTTCTGTTGGACTCCGTTGGGTTAATTGCGGCTCACTTCCAACGTAATTCTATTTTGATGTTATCCACTGTTGTGGCGGGTGGAGAGGTACACCGTTGGGTTATTGGGCCACAAGTCTTTCATGGCAAATGCGGAGAATTAGGATTACATTTACGAATAATAAAAAAATTAGTTTTGAATTGTCCGCCTTTTTGGACTTAGATTTTTGTATTTCCCTTTCAGTTTTAGTTTAGCTAAATAAAGAGCTCGCTCTTAGCTTGTATCAGAGATTACTCCTAGTTGACCTAGCAATTGTTGGTCGAATGGCTCAATACCAATGAAGTTATTGTTTTGGGAAAATTTTATGAACAGTTCATAAAATATGACTTATTATGAATTTATGTACATGAAATTACAAAACACACACTTTAATACATCACATAAGAACCCCGAACTAATATAGGTACACGCCTTTTAAACACAGTTAACTCCTATGTCGTTATCAATTTATCAAAGGATAACTTAGTATTTTTGTTTTCTTCTGTTAAATTCGTCTCTCCCCCATAGCCAACGACATCCCACTCCACCACCCCTCAAGAGTTTCCTATTGGAGACATTGAGGGGTGTGAGCCCAATCGAAAGCTTGATTTCAACAAGCTTTTCAAGGAGGGAACCCTTATCAACATCACCGGAACCACAATAAGGAAATAGGGTTCAGGGGGGAATCAAGGCTCCAAATCAGAAACAACTCAAAGATTTCAATTTGCTTCAAACCCAGAAATCAATGAGCAAGAAATGGATGAAGAACTGAAGAAGACCCAGGTGTTTAAGTTCAAAGACTTCACCGTCCCAGAACAATACTTGGTCCTCCTTAGAGGTATATCAATTTGATCCCTACCTTTTTTGTAGTTTACAAAATTGAAGTTGTTTACGATGTTTATTTGATTGTTTGATATTAATGGATGTAGGAATTAGAGTGGCGCTGAGGGTGACTTTGCATAAGTGGTTGGAAGATGAGTATTGCCCAGGACAGCAAAAGTTCAAAGAGACCAAATTGCCCCTTCTATTATGTCTACTGATGTATAAACTAACGGTGTAGTTAACGACGTGTACTTATATTGGTTTGGGGTCGTAATGTGATGTACTAAAGTGTGTGTTTTGTAATTTCGTGTACATAAATTCATATTGAGCCATATTTCGTGTACTCTTCTTAAAATTTTCTCTACTCTACCTTAAAAAAGCTCAAGTCTAAAAAAAGGTTTAAAGATGCTAGCAATGAGGCTAACATAATTTTGCCATTTCAAGTAAGACGTATCGCTCTCTCCTCCTAAACCGCCTATAGGGTTCAAAGTACGAGAAATCTTCTTCATCTCATGGAGACCAAGTAGGCTTTGTATGTTTATTCTCTTTGCTAGTGTTGTCCTCCCTGGCGGTTATGGTGGAGGGTTTTCGGGATTGTATCTGGTGCTTGAAGATTCTTTCTCTCAAGCGGTTGTCATAACAGGTGATGGGAAACGTTATGTCCCTGTCACTATACGAGGAACATCGCAGGCTCTAACTTTTAAAGATGACGGTGAGTTTCACTGTCGAGGTTTGAATTTGCGGTGGTTGGTTTTTTGTCGAGGATCTGTAGTAGCAGTGGAAGGTGGTTGTGGTCGGCTGAATACAATGGCGATGTGAGGTGCGTTTTACCAGACTATTGCTGGTATGATGATAGAGATTACAACGGGTTGTGCACGACGACATCGACGGATCCTGGGGATCTCGTTGGTTCAGTCCTCGTGGTGGCCTTTTGGTTCAACTCTTTACTCCTCTTGTCGGTGACTGGTTGGGTTTGAAGGTTGGTGCCGACTGTGGCTAGGAAGTGACACCATCGTCTGGTTGCATGGTCACCTCAGAGCCTTTAGCAGTGGCGGCAAATGTCTTTTGGAAGAACATGGTCTCCTTCTGGGTGTTAACTTGGGATGAACTAATCGGTCTTAGGCTAGATATCAGTCTTGGACCTGACGGGGTTCACCATTTTCTGACTTTGGTCGCCTAGTCTTTATATTATGGACTTGGATTTTTCTTAGTTTAGGCTTTTTTTCCAGGTGTGGGCTTGGCTGGACCGGGTCTTTATGGCTCATTGTGCAGCTTAAGTTTGAATAGGGGGCAATTCCAAATTGGGTTTTTCTTCTAGTACACCCTTTTATCATTGCTTCTACACCAATATGGGGATTGTTAACTAAAGGTGCTATAAATTGTACTAAAAATGAGGTGTATTTTGACTTTTAAATATAGTTTAGACTAAGTCTTAAGAGATAACTCTTATTATCGGGCCTGAAATGTGTGTTATCTTGATTCTGCTTGCTGAATATATAAAAGGTTGACCATCGAATTTCTTTTCGAACAAATGAGGTCATATGATTTACATATCAACAAATAGTAGAAAAACGATACATCACGTAGGATCATCATAAAGAGCTGTTTCATCTAAATAAATTTGGGTTGCTATATTGTTATACTACTAGTAATTATATATATGTTGTTTGAACTTACTGTATTACTTTTGAAGGGAAATAAGTTGCGTAAAAACGCTTTGCTTCAGAAGTTGCTGATTTTGAAGATTGGTAGCCCCATTTTCTTTTTTCGCATAGTTGCGGAAAACTCAGGATCAGTCTTGATGTTTGACCATGCATATACTTGATATGCTTGAGCATCCCTCTTCCCTTTCAGAGTGAACTGCAATATCTTTCTTTTTTGGGTATGAAAAACTGCAATATTTCGAAGGTTGATTATTTGGATCCAAAAACTCTTTCAATCTTTAGTCCATGGAATAGAAACTCTGCTAAGAGCATTATATGGTCTCATAAAGACTGGAAACTTGTTACACATGTCCTCTTGTGCCTTCAGAGTTGTCTTGTGATCAAACCATGGATTTGTTGTGCATTTGGTGGCAGCTCTTCAAAAAAAGATCAAGCAGTGTATTCAAGTTTCTAGCCACGAATTATGAACATTGTTACTATCTTTCGCAGTTTGGAAACAAGTTATGCATATTGGCCACCAGCACCATGGAGGAAGAAGAAAACAAGAAGAGCGCGAGGAAGAAGAAATAGGAATAAGAGATTAAATATAAAGACGAGAATACCTCTCAAAGTTCAACATACGTTTGTTGAGTCAACAACTAAATGAGTTTCGGGTGCTAATGTTGGTTTGGGTATGAATGTTGAATATCAAAATAATAGTTTCGCAATGTGGAATACCAATGTGCTTAATGGAGTATATATTAGATATTGACTGTATTTTATCCCCTAGTAAATGAGCATAAACAAATCTACTACAATCTATCTTGATAAACGAAAAAATATCACGTTAGCCGCTTCTTAGGGTTTTCTCTCTAGGTTTTCAGCCGCTTCGCACCTTCTCCTCCCTCATTCACGAGGTTGCTCACCAATTTGTTTCCGCCTTAACCATCCGTGAAGGCACTAAACCCCCTTCTAGTGCTACTAGGGCTTTAATCGCCCTGCCGTACTTCTTTGCGGTAGGGCGACTTCTTACCCTCAAGCGGCGCGTCCCATAACCCCGTGTCATGATAGGCACCTTGACCGAGGTATGAGATCTTCAAACCCAATATATATTGATAGTAGCGAGCTGTATTGTAGAAATACTAGCAAAGACAAGAACAAAATACAAAAAACAGTTAGGATTATTATTCCAGATTCCACACATATATAAAAGCTCAGAATACTACAAATTTGAAGTGCAGAAAACACACGTCTCCCTTTACAGTGACAATATGGCATATTGAGTAATCACTAACAGGAAAATTGTTGTTTTCAGCATGCAAAATCTTATACTAAAATAGACAAGGACTGGAAGATGACTCAAATATTCAGACACGATGAATAAGCAACCATAGTACCAAACAATACTATAACCAGAAAATGATCCACCAAACTTACCAACAGACAATGGAACTCGTTACATTGCACTTGAAATAATTAGGTACTTAATTTTCATTCTAGAAAGCGTGAAAAATGTGCGCAAACCCAAGTACATGGGAAGGTAAACAATAGAATGCTCTGTCCATGGAACAGCCATATCTAGTAAAAGCCCCCATATCTCTAGTTCTCTACCTAGCACACAGCACATACTACATTACGCCATAAAGGTCCTTTCTTTACTACATTTTCACCCTTTAACTCAATGCCGGCTAAGTTGCTCATAAATTACCTCCTCAGGATGCGCAATTGCGTAATCATACTGCTCCTGCGACGCCTCGTCCTTCAGAATCTGCAATGCAGCAGTCACACTCCTTTACCAACATCGCAAATTTCCAGAAAAATCAACTTGCATTGTATCAAATTTCAAATTGATGCATCATTAAACTCTACACAATCACAAAATCCAAAGTACCTCATAAGCATTTGCAATCTTCACAAACAGCTTCTTCGATTCCGGATCCGGATTCTTATCTGGATGACTGTGAATTGATCATGAAGCACAAAATCAAAAAGAGGGGTAAATACGAGTCAAAAAGAGAGGTAATTTGGGAAAATTACGGAGGTGGACTGACCCGAGGAGATCGTAGCAGTCGTCTTCGTCGCCTTGACCGTGGTGTTATTGCTGCAACCAATGAGCAGATAACTTTGGTTCCTCTTCAGCTTGCTTTTGCTCCTTGAATGGCTTTGGCGCATTCTAGTGGTCTGATTAATGTATCTCCGACCAAAAAGCGTAAAGTGGGACGCCCCCATGGCTCTAAGAACAAGAAGAAAGTCGAGGAGGTGCACCAACATTGATAGTACGAGCTATGACCCAGTTTTGCAATAGCGTCAGCAACAAAGAATTAAGGAGACTTGTAACAGATGAGGTCTGTTGGGATCTTCTATCTTTTTTACTATTTTGAAAATTTTTGAATAAGCGGAGAGGCACAAACGTGTGTGATGAACAAGGAATTTACTCCGGTGTAAAATATATAAAGTAATTTAATCCGAAACAAATTCGAATTCATCCGTTTATATGCGCATACCACTTCTCCCTCTTCACATACCACTTTACAGTAGTTCTGCATAGAAGAACACAGTTTATATTTCTGCATAGAAGAAGCTATACTCCAGATGACGAAGGCACCCAAGTAAGGAATATCTTTATTTCTATCTCCGATCTTTTTATTGTATCTATTTCGATCTTAGTCTTTTTTTTTTTCTGATAGTTTGACAACAACTCGATCTTTTCTATCAGGTTGTACCACAGAAAAAAACAGAGCAAAGGTATGCGACGACATTGTCATGGACTCCTCTGTTCAGGTGGTTATTCAAATCCCTTTACGGGGGTGGTTATTCAAATCCCTAATACCCCCATAAAGACTTACTATCAAGTTTTACGAGAGGAAAAACAAAGCGAAGGTAGGCCGTGATACTCCCGACAAAGCAAAGGTAGGCCGTGATTCTCTGGTAAAGACTCAGGCCATCAAGTTTTACGAGAGAAAAAACAGAGCAAAGGGGCCGTGATACTCCCGCAAAGACTCAAACTAAGCTATCAGGTTTTATGAGTAAAAAACAAAAAGAAGTCGATGGATGAGAAGGTAGAGTATTACAGTGGAACGACTAACATGAATTTGGATTCCATTAGTTCATTTGGTTTGAACAAACAGCCTGTTGCGGAGGAGTGTGACATTGATGATCAATTTGCTAATAGTTTTACTGCCCCAGGAGAAAACTGTGCAAAAGAGGATAGGGAAGCGTTGGCTTTTAATCTGATGAGTTCTGAGTCGTCTTCCGATACCGTAATCCCTGAAAGTGGCGGCATTGAGGGTTCTTTCATGCTAGTACCTTCACAACCTGAATCCATGTCACAATATAAAACTTTTACATTGTGACATGGATTCAGGTTGTGAAGATACTTGCATGAAAGAACCCTCAATGCTGCCACTTTCAGGGATTACGGTGTCGGAATACGACTCAGAACTCATAAGATTAAAAGCCAACGCTTCCCTATCCTCTCTTGCACAGTTTTCTCTTGGGGCAATAAAACCATTAACAAATTGATCATCAATGTCACACTCCTCCGCAACAGACTGTTTGTTCAAACCTTCAAATCAAACGAACCAATGGAATCCAAATTCATGTCAGTGTTCCACTGTAATACACCATCTTCTCATCCACATCCATTGGCTTCTTTTGTTTTTTTGTCTCGTAAAACCTGATAGTTTGAGTCTTTGCAGGAGTATCATAGTCTACCTTCATTCTATTTTTTCTCTCGTAAAACCTAGTAGTAGTCTTTACGGGAGCGGGAGTATCACAGCTTACCTTTGCTCTGTTTTTTCTCTCGTAAAACCTGATAGCCTGAGTCTTTACCAGAGAATCACGGCCTACCTTCGCTTTGTCGGGAGTGTCACAACCTACCTTCTCTCTTTACAGGGGTATTAGGGATTTGAACAACCACCTAAACAGAGGAGTCCATGACAATGTCGTCACGTACCTTTGCTCTGTTTTTTCTGTGGTACATCCTGATAGAAAACAGAGAGAAAAGATAAGATTGAGTTGTTGTCAAACTATCAGAAAAAAAGAAAAAGAAAAAAAAAAGATTACGATCGAAATAGATACAATAAAAAGATCGGAGATAGAAATAAAGATATTCCTTACTTGGGTGCCATCGTCATCTGGAGTATAGCTTCTTCTATGCAGAAATATAAATTATGTTCTTCTATGCAGAACTATCGTAAAGTGGTATGTGAAGAGGGAGAAGTGGTAAGCGAATATAAACGGATGAATTCGAATTTGTTTCGGATTAAATTACTTTATATGTTTTACATCGGAATCAAGTCTTTGTTCATCATACACGTTTGCGCCTCTCTGCTTTTTTTGTGCAGAAAAAAAAAATCAAAAATTTTCAAAATAGTGTAAAAAAGATGGAAGATCCCAACATACCATCAGTTACAAGTCTCATTAATTCTTTGTTGCTGACGCTATTGCAAAACTGGGTCATACCTCGTACTATCAATGTTCAAAGGTGCACCCCTGGGCGCGCTCCAGGTACCCCGGGGCACGCATGCAGGCACCCCTGGCATGTCAAGAGTGCACATGCACGCACCCCTGCATACTTAAAAAGGTTCTCAAAATTAAGGTTTCCCAAATACATCTAACTGCAGCTTATCAAAAGTAGATTGACAAAGATAATATAAAAGTAATGAAAAAAAAGGATATCAAAGCAGAAGTAAATCCAACTCCGACTCCTGAAAAGAAATTTCAATGCATTAGTAACTGGAGAAACCAAATCACACGCCAAAGGAGCATTAATCTAATAGAGCACAAGCAACTTCAAAGCAAAAAGAAGGGAGGAAAAAGTGCCAATGTTGTTTATCCACATTACAAAGTAAAGGTTGTTTGTTCACTAAATATAAAAGATAACACCTTTATTTACTTAAATTGGTCTCTTTTTAATGGTCTGTAATCTGGCAATACCACACCATTCAAATTGAACTTCAGTCACTTGACTATTTTAGATGAAAGTTTAATAGCGGTTTCAGTACATATTACAACCTAACAGAATAAAAGCTCCAGGTATCACGGCATTTTAATCAAAAAATTTGACAATCAGATAGCAAAATGAGTTGATTTTTATTTTATGATAGCTAACAAAAACATTAGGACTAACAATACTAAACTGCACAAGGATATTAAACATTCACCTGCAGACATTGAACCGACAAAGGTCTCAAGAAACCTGACTATAACCATGAAGAAGTTTTCTCCAGATGATGCATGGCTCCTGACCAGGGACATTGTCCTGCATAGAAGAACACTGGCTGATTAGACCTGAACTTTATACATATCAATTGTTGGGTACAAGAATAATTTACTCTGCATACCTGTACAAGGAAATTGCCATCTGTTGATTGGCAGGACACATGAAATCAATTTCATCGAGTAAAAATGGTCAATCTTTAGCCAAATGATGTCATAACAAAATGGGTTATAAATACAGAGCAATGGAAACTGACCGCATCATTCAAAACAGATTCCCCAAACACCAGAGCATACAGGTTCGTATCTGTGCCGAGTTCCTGCAATCACTCCCATCATTTAAAATTCATTACTCAAGGAAAATCAGAATTAGAGAAACCTAGACACTCTTATATGTTCAATGCACAAGAACTAATGATGCCTCAATACTTGAGAAAAGCCTAGCCTTAACCAGACTCAGAAGGTACGAACAGTTACAATTCACCACATCAATAAGACATGCGTTCCCTTGGCCATATGAGTTTAAACTCTAGGACATGTCAAAGAGCTCATAACCACAACTTGCTAATAGAATAGGAATTGATTCATTTTCAATTTTAGAAAGGATTCAATATCTTTCATGTTCCTTGTGCAACTTGGGTGCTTTGAATTGGAACTCCACATCATCAAATTCTGAGCGTGTGGTAATAAACTAATTGTGGCATATGAAGTAAAGCAAAAAAATCACCTGAAAGATGGACAAAACAGTGACTGGATCAGTTGCTGATATAAGAGCACCAAACATCAAGCACTCGACAAATGGAAGTCTGTAGGTGAGGTACATCAGACCGCCAAGGTAACTACAAGGGGAAGAGGAAGAGATACAAATGAGTCCACAATAGTGAGGTGGGGAATGCCGTAATATTATGAATGATAAAACAGAAGACATACACTAGAACACCAGTAACAACAGAAGCTATAAAGGTTCCAAGGATAGCGAAGGTGACAATGGCTCCAAAATTAAGAGAAGAAAGGTTTACTGTGAAGATAAAAATGTAGAATATTAATAGGACATGGGTGGCAAAACAAACAATTATCTGCATACAGTAGTAGGAAACTTACATGAGAAAGACTGAAGCCGGACTGAGTGAGAACAAAAGTGTACAAGGAAAACCATACACGCAAGGAAAACGTTGCAAGGAAAAGAAGACGATAAAAAAAACAAGGTAACATGAGGATATAATATGATAGGGGGTAAAAGGAAGAGGATGAAAAACTCCTACGTGAAAATTGAACCAGGCCCTGAGAAACAAAGCAGAGATGTTAGCAATTGTTGAAATTCAAGTTCGATTATATAGGTAGAGGGTAGGGAAGAACCTGATGCTAGTTTCGGTATCAGAGATGTTAGCGAGTCCGCCAACAATTAAACCTGCGAATAATAATAATAATTGTGTTAACGAAATGAAGAAAAGAAATGAAGCAAGAATAGGTCATGGTCGTCGAAGAAATGAGTACCGATCAAAAGCGAAGCGCTAGCCTCGGGGAGATAATAGAACTTGTGGCGGCGGAGGACATGACCTAGGACGAAAGAGAGGACGAGCATCATGATCTGGAGAAGAATGCCAACTCCGGCAGCCTGCTGCTCCTTGGCCGGAGTGGTCCCATTGGAATCGGCCAGAGCCATCAGCTGGTGTGGGTCGTGTATGCTCATTTTTTTCTCTCAACTCTCTCCCTCTTCTGGCTTCTGCTCAATCACGCAACCCAGACTTCCCCACTTCCACTCCGGACTCTCTTTCTTAATTTTCACCCAAGTCGCTCGCTCCTTTTATTCCTTTTAATTTTCCTTTTTCTTTTGCATAAAAGGAAAAGAGCAGACCTCCAGCCATCATCGGGCGGACCGCTTCTGAACTGAAACACCAAAAAATTGAAACCCTAAGTTACAGAGCGAAATCGATTTCTGATTGGAAAATTGGAGAGAGAGAAGAGCTGAACTAACCTCCGGATCCGTGTAGCTCTCTAGATCTAATGCCATGGAAGAAGGATATAGGATGTTGTTCTTGGCGCCGATGAAGGTCAACGACGGCGGGGGCCGAGCCCGGCCTTGATGCTGTTTTTGGAGCCGATGAGGTACCGCCGGAGCCGGAGATGGACAACGTCGTCGTCGGAATCGGAGGCGGAGAAGAGCGGCAGCGAGGATGAGGTCGCTGGAGATGGTAGAGGCGAGGATGAGATAGCCGGCGACGAGAGAGAGAGAGAGAGAGAGAGTAGTTTCTTTTACGAAAGAGAGACGGTGAAAAAGTGATGTTTTTGGTTGAGTCAGAGCTGAGGGTAGTTTAGGTATAGCCTAAAACTAACCTAATGGATTTAAACCAGAAAGTGGATTTATGTGAGTAAAAAAATCAAGGTGTACTTGTGTGGGGAGAAAATGTTGAGAATGTGATTTAGATGAAATTTTTTAATTTAGGTAAGTGATATTGTGACTACTAGAACTTGATTTGGCTTACAATTTTTAACTTAATAAACAAGTTAAGCTCAAATAATTCTAAAGATGAGACAACTCAAAACACTACAAGATCTTTTTTACAACGCGCCTCACGCGCAATATTGTAGAAACCCTAGGTTTCTCGCAGGCGGCAAAAACGCTTCAGGGCAACACGGCTATGCTTCCGGTCAAGGTGGATGATCAGCTTTGAAGGCTGAGGACACGGTGGATTGTTATGGATTCCAGTTTCGAGCATCGAGGATCGTCTAGGGTAATTTGTCTAGTTAAGACCAGATTCGGCCTATCTAATATATACAACAAGTTTTGGTCGTTGATATCTAGGTCGGAGGTAGAGAGACTAGCTACTTTCCCGGCCGTGCCCTGTCCTTCACCATGGCACGACCACCAGAAGCGACAGCAATAGCCTAATAGGATTTCAACGGCGGCCTGAGAGAGGCAGCTCAAATGAACCATGCTCAGTGTTTAGCGGATGAGTCTTTGTGGCACGGCCACCAGAAGCGACAGCAATAGCCTAATAGGATTTCAGCGGCGGCCTGAGGGAGGCAGCTCAAATGAACCATGCTCAGTGTTTAGCGGATGAGTCTTTGTGGGTTGGTAGGACTGGGCCGAGTTGGCTTTAGCCAACGTTTCCTCCTTCTGCTTGGGCTTTTCTGTTGGACTCTGTTGGGTTAATTGCGGCTCGCTTCCAACGTAATTTTATTTTGATGTTATCCACTGTTGTGGGACTTATGGCGGGTGGAGGGGTACACCGTTAGGTCATTGGGCTGCAAGTCTTTCATGACAGATGCGAACATTATGATTACGTCTACGAATAATAATAAAAAATTAGTTTTCCCTTTCAGTTTTAGTTTAGCTAAATAAAGAGCTCGCTCTTAGCTTATATCGGAGATTACTCCTGGTTGATCTAATAATAGTTGGTCGAATGGCTCAATGCCAATGAAGTTATTCCTTTAGGAAAATTTTATGAAGAGTACATGAAATATGACTCACTATGAACTTATGTACACAAAATTACAAAACACATACTTTACTACATCACATAAGGTACACGCCGTTTAAACACTGTTAACTCCTATGTCATTATTAATTTGTTAAAGGATAACTTAGTATTTTTGTTTTCTTCTGTCAAATCTGTCTCTCCCCCATAGCTAGCGACATCTCGCTCCACCACCTCTCAAGAATTTCCTATTGAAGACATTGAGGGGTATGAGCCCAATCGAAAGCTTGATTTCAACAAGCTTTTCAAGGAAGGGAACCTTATCAACATCACCGGAACCACAATCAGGAAACAGGGTTTCAGGGGGGAATCAAGGCTCTTTGGTGGGAGGAATCAAGGCTCCAAATCAGAAACAACTCAAAGATTTTAATTTGCTTCAAACCCAGAACTCAATGGATGAAGAACTAAAGAAGACTTAGGTGTTTAAGTCCAAAGACTTCTCCGTCCCAAAACATTACTTGGTCCCCCTTGGAGGTATGTGACATTCAATTTGGTCCCTACCTTTTTGGTAGTTTACAAAATTGAAGTTGTTTACGATGTTTATTTGATTGTTTTGATATTAATGGATGTAGGAATTAGAGTGGTTGAGGGTGACTTTGGATAAGTGGTTGGAAGATGAGTATTGCCCAAGACCAACCAATGTGGAAATCAGCAAGCTCAAACATATTACAAGGCTCTCCTAGAGAAGTAGACTGATCTTGGATCCTTGGTTCGTCTCCTCCTTAAGCTGGATGTAGTGACACGACCCACCCCGAATTTCACCTTGAAACCCAGAGTAAGTCGTGCGGGGACCACCTCCAAGGAAAATTTACTGAAAAGATTAAGAAAATCTCCCTTGTAGATGGACAACCCTAACTCGAAAATTTCATATTACACTCTTAATTCAACACTTCCGAACCTCACATAATATACAATAATCCCAAAGTATTCAGAGCTACTAAACACAAGCGGAAGCAAGAAAACACGAGTAGGTTGAACAGGTAACCTACTGGCGAAAACTGGCAGAAATGCGGGTGACTATGCCTCGTCTCCTACTAGATCCAACCCGAACTCTGCAGACTGGGCAATTTAAAACGAGGGGCCCAGGGGAAAACATTTAATAACGTTAGAGTGAGTGGACAAAAATAAATTAATAAATAAATAAATAAAACACTTATGTTTCCCCAAATTAATTTCTAAGGAAAATCGAATGCATGCCGCAAGCGATAAAACTTTTATCCCATAAAATATCGAGCCTCTCAGACTCTATGATATATGTATGTATTTACACTCGTCCATACTCCCTATATAAATTCATGGGTCTATATAGGGCTACTACGCTCGCGTCCAACGCTCACGTCACGCCTTAATGCGGTGCTACACTACGCCATTAAGGTGGACAGACGGGTGTATAAATATGTGTCCATACCCCCTATATAAATTAAACACTCAAATAGGGCTACTACGCTTACGTCCAACGCTCACGTCACACCATAATGCGGCTATATGCTACGCCATTAAGGTGTACAGACACATATGGCTAGCTAGCTATTTTCTATACATACTCTCTCATAATTACATATTTATATTCAACCGAAAACTCCCTATTTTCGGTAACTCTCTAAGAGAAATAAAAGCGTACAAAATTAATTGACGTACAAAAACTCCAACAAAAGGAAATGTTCAATCATGAACCATAGCATGCATATTATTTCAAATAAAAGTCCACTCACAAATTAGGCCTAAGCCTGATGTCGATCTGGGGTCTCGTCTGCTCGAGCCTTCTCACGTCCTGTTCCAAATATAATATTAATTCCCAACCAATAATCCAATATTTAATCAAAATAGGCAAAATTACCCGAGAGCCATAATTACGCTCATCATTGCCTAACTTCGATATTCTTACATCGGAACGATCCGAACTTAAATATCATACTCAACAGTCGTAAATACAACCTCCCCAACATACGACTTAAATCCTACGGCCGGATTCTACATTAATTAACCGCCAAAAATACCAAACTTCGGAAATTCACAAACCTATCCAAATCTCATCCAAAAATTCCAT